>NC_059274.1:17231789-17314289 GCF_017591435.1 Portunus trituberculatus
ATGATTAGTTGTGTTTTCGAGTGTTTTATCCCCTGACTGAGTGATTGTCAGGCGGTCACCACGATCATGAGAGCCGATAAAAGCTGCGATGATTTGCAGGAGATCTGGTGAAATGTCCAGCTGTGACTCATGCAACATTGGAAACGCAAGCTGAGAAAGTGTGTGTGTGTGTGTGTGTGTGTGTGTGTGTGTGGGGCTGAGTCATTGTTAATGCTGCGTCGTTAGTGTCAAGTCGGTAGGAAGCTTTAAAAGAAGATTAGATAAATTTATGGGTGGAGATGATGGAAGGAATTAATTGTCAAGTAGAAACACCAACTGGAGACGTAACAAACAACAAATTCTGGTCTCAACAAACAGTACTTTGAGATAAAACAAGATATACATAAAACTGTCAAACCAGTTAACGTTCCCACCATGAGAGAGAGAGAGAGAGAGAGAGAGAGAGAGAGAGAGAGAGAGAGAGCTTAGTAATCCTCCCTGACGAGTGATGTGACGTCACTGTGAGGTGTGCATGGGAGGAATGTCGCTGCAAACCGGGCCGTGGTCAGACAGGATAGAAACGAAGACTTGAGACGTAAAAGTGTGAATAATTCTTGGTTTTACTACCCGTCGTAGAGAGAGAGAGAGAGAGAGAGAGAGAGAGAGAGAGAGAGAGAGAGAGAGAGATGGAAAGAGGGAAACTGATAACACAAAACTTTATATGTAGAGGTGTGTGTGTGTGTGTGTGACAGAGAGAGACAAAGACAGACAGACAGACAGACAGACAGAGACGGCAAGAAGGAAACTGTAAACACAAAACTTTAAACATAGGTGTGTGTGTGTGTGTGTGTGAGAGAGAGAGAGAGACTATTGGCTGTACTGAGGGAGAGAGGAGACGCAAAAGTGAAGAAAGCAACCTTGGCAGTTCTTCGTAACGTGCTGGGGAAAAAGTGTACTGATATTGAGTGAACGTATGTCTCGTGGCTGAGATAAAGCACGGACTGGCAGACGGTTCTTGACAGCCCACCCAACTGACAACACCTAACAACACTCAGCCTTTCCTTTCTTACAGTTACCACATGTGAAATTAGCTAAACTGTGCGTCGTAGAGAGAGAGAGAGAGAGAGAGAGAGAGACGTTTATATGCAGAAATGCCTTCCCCTCTCAGTACAACAATTTTCCAAGGCCACAGAGACAACTAGCCAGGTTCTCAAGACAGTTTCTTTTCGTAATAAACTAGAAATCTTGCCAATCTATCACCAGAATGATAAAAAAAAAAAATACTCTTAAACACACGAGTATCTTCAACTGGAGCCTTTGGAGAGTAGTGATGGTGAGAGAGCAAAGCGTTTTAGAGTACAGGCCAGAGAGAGACGATAAGGTAAAGAAAATGACTTGTATACACCCCTCCTCGTTGGCCAGATGACGTCACTACTTGGTATGAGAGAAGTGTCGCTACGTATCCTCAATTGAAACGCTTTGTTCTCCCATCAAGACTAGTATTTTCCCAAAGCCACCAAGAGACTAGTCAGGTTCCCGTGTGTGTTTCTGCCATGCGCGGTGTAGAAACCTTGTCAAACCATCACTGTCTTCAGGAAAACTTCATTGAAAAAACTACCAATTAACAATATAACTCGTTGAATGTAGTGGTGATTTGATGGTTGAGCGTTGGAATGGTGAATGAAGAGGAGAAGGGGAAGGAATTAGAGGAAGAGGGAAGAGGAGGAGGAGGAGTAGGTAGTTTCAGCTTAATTCATGATACTTAGGAAACAGGTTAACATGATAAGGAAAATGGAGGAAAAAGAGAAGAAGAAGGAGAAAAGTTTGTTTAATCTCTTCACACGGGAAACGACGAAGGAAGAGGAGGAGGAGGAGGACGAGTAAAAGGATGGGGAAGAGTAGAAATATTTGCATTGAAGCTGCCACACCAAATGAGACGTGAGACCTGACAGAAGTGAGTCGGGAAGCTGAAGGCGAGTGAAGGTTTTCCTCTCCGCACATCAAAAAACTGGGTCCTTCAATGTTGTATGGCGGCGTGTTGTGGTGCGGGGTTGTGTGGTGTGTGTTGTGACGCGGAGTTGTGTGTGTGTGTTGTGTTGTGGTGCGGGATGTGTGGTGTGCTGTGACGCGGGGTTGTGTGTGTTATGGTGTAATGTGTCGCGGGGTTGTATGGTGTGTGTTATGGTGGTGTGTCACGGCGCGGAGTTGTGGTGTAATGTCGCAGCGCGGAGACGCACGCTCCTAGGCTCGCGCTGAACAAACAGGACAGACGAGTTTTCCTGAACCCGTTATTAAGTTGGCGGCGTGCAGGCAGGCAGCGGCTCCCGGCCTGTTGTCACTGCATCACGCCGCAGGTCACATTACCAGCGTTCATGTCGCGAGAAGCGCCTCTCCCTACCACCCTCTGCCAAGTTGTAGCGTGAAGCAGACTCCCAGGCACGCCTCTCCAGGCAGTGGAGATGAGGCAGCACCTCGTGATGGATAACCACCGCACTGAGTTGTGGTGAGCACGTCAGCACGTAGCCTGTCAGCAACCCCTGGCACTGCACTGTGTGACTGCATGGATGGAAACAAAGCCTCACGTGCAAGAGTGGGAGAGAATGGTGACGGTTCTGGCCCTCCTGGGGACTGTTCCTGCTGCCTGTGCGTGATGAGCACTACTGGTCCCGCACACAGGTGTGTAGCGTCCTTCAGACCCGTCACTGTGTGGTGACAGGTACTGCCTCACCAGGTTAGGCAGCAGCAGCAGCAGCAGATACGGAGGCCACAGCGAGCAGCGACGTCAGGCAGTCAGTCAGCGCCTCAGCTGAGCTGCCTGCTGCCCGCCTGCCTCAGTCTTCCGTGGACAGTGGTGCGGGACGGGTGCAGCTGCCGCGGGCCTGGACGCCACTCCTCGCGAACCTGTTGCTTGTTGCGATCTTCATCAAGGCGTCGCGTCGCGCCCGTACCCAGCTTGATGCGGTGCCCGTACCCGTGTCCTGTCAGTGCCTGCAGTGAGAGGGCGGCGGTCAGTGCAGTGAAGGGAAAGGCCGCAAAGTTATGTGGTGAATGAAAATTAGGAAGTGATTCGTGTGAGCAGAGTGACCGTAGGCGGATCTAAGGCGAGGAGCCGGTGGTGCGCTGGACACCTGCTGCAGGAAGGAAGTGAAAGTGACGCACCTGCACCGTCTCACGCCCGCCGGGGCCACGCCTGCGCCATGATAGAGAGGGAGTCCTTCGCCAGGGCGTCGCTCCGCCGCTGGAGGAAGAGAGGCGCAGGTACGTTTTGTATGACGTGTTGGTGACGTAGGCGATGTGACTTATGATGTCACTCCCCGATGAGCTGCGGCAGGTGTGTGGCAAGAGGTGGCTCTGTGGCGCTGCTGCCTGCTGCTGTGTTGAGCACGAGGGCCACTTGCGGAAACAGCGAGGCACCACAGAGGGGAAAATTAAGCATGCTCTGGTAGGCTTTCTTTGTTTGAAGTGTGAAGTTTATCTCTCGTGTGTGATCACCACTCCAACCAAGGTGACTCAATGCCAGCGGTGAACAGGAAGCCAGCCAGGCCGTGGGTGTGGTGGGCGCGTGAGTGTTATCAAGGCAGCACCAAACACTCGGGGCAGTCTCAGCCTCAGCCTCAGCCTGCGCCGCCACTCTGCCAGCCAGACAGGTTTGAAGGTCGCCGTGGCGCACAGTGGCACATGCCGTGGCGGGGTGTGCAGGGCACGTGTCCTGCCAGGACAGCTGATGGGACGTGAGGCTTTGGTTGCAGCGACCAGTGTGAAGTGTGAACGCGTTCCCTTTGTTGATGTGTAGGCCTCGTGGTCAAGGCGAGGCAGGCAGACGGGCGGGCGGGTGGGTGGGGTGGGATGGGGTGCAGAGGGACGGGTCGCCGCCTGTCTGCTGCCCGCTAGACGACGAGTTGCCTGACTCACCTCTCACCTCGCTGCACTAAATTGGTGATCATCACCACCACCACCACCACGTCACCGAGGGTGAGTCGTCGGGTCGCTGGAGGGTGCCAGGTTTCACGGCTGCTGCGGAGCCTTCTGTTCAGTCCTTCTGACAAGCAGCGGAGGCGCGGCCGCGGAGTGACGTTTGATTTAGGTTGACGTCATGGCCGCGAAGAGATGAGAGGCGCCTTGTGGTGACTGATGCTGTCACCACTCACCACGCTGCCCCCCCCACCCCCTAAGCCACCTTGATGCGAGCACTGCCTGCCACAGGGCGAGTAGCGGGTGCTATCTGTACCGCAGGTGGTGCAGCCTGTGGAGGCGTGGACGCACCTGCTGCAGGCCCGCTGATGCAGCAGAGCCTGGCGGCGGCCGGCCTGGCCACGTGAGATGCAGCATCGCGTTTTGGGTTCGACCGCTGCGGGTCACTGCTCTGTGTTGACTCTGGATCATCGCGTGCTGCTGCTGAGTACACTGCAGTGCTGCCGCGATGCTGGACGTCCTTTGTCCTCTCTCTCTCTCTCTCTCTCTCTCTCTCTCTCTCTCTCTCTCTCTCATAGCCAATAGGGAGGACAGACTGAAAGACAGCGACGAGAGAAATCCGAGGCAGCGGCAGGAGGAACACGAGGCAGGAAAGTTTCATGAGATGGCCAACACGCCGAGGTTAGTGTGCCTGTGTTGCTCGGCGGAGACTGGAAGCCTCGCATTTCCGTTATACGGCGTCTGCTTAGTGTGTTGTACAGTACTACCTGCCAAGTGTGTCCCGATGTGTCAGTGTGACGCAGACACTTAGGAAATATCTGCTGCGGTAGTGGTGGTGGTGCCCTCGGGGCATGGAATGGTGTAGTAGTTATAGTATAGGGATGTGAAATGACGCAGGTGATGGTGGTGGTGGTAGCGATGGCAGGGACTGAAGAAAACAAGGCCGTAAATCAAAAATGTGGGTATCAAAACAAAACTGTGTGTGTGTGTGTGTGTGTGTGTGTGTGTGTGTGTGAGGGACGAGGCGAGGCGAGGTGAGGTCAACACTCCCCGTCCTCCTCCTTCCCCCCCTATTCACCACTTTGCCCACACCCAGTTGAGGAAGGAGAGGAGGACTCAGTTAAGGTTTGACAAGCGAGTGTGACTGTGGGAGTGTGTGACCATCGCCGCGTACCACTCTTACCTCCTCCTCCTCCTCCTCCTCCTTAGACAGCAAGCAGGATTATCCACCACCGCCTCTAGCTCTCGAACAGGGGTGAGTGTTTGTCTGTGTGTGTGTGTGTGTGTGTGTGTGTGTGTGTGTGTGTGTGTGAGCGCCTCAGGATATGGTGATGGTGGCCAGGAAGGACAGATGGTGCTGGAAAACTTACGAGAATGTGTGTGTGTGTGTGTGTGTGTGTGTGTGTGTGTGTGTGTGTCCCGTCAGATGAAATAGAGTGTATCTCCCAAGGTTAGAAAGATATCACTGTATAGACCTTGATATCCTCCATCCTGCGTTACGTGGACGAGCATTATCACTTCTCTCTGCGCCAAGTGTCCGGCAGCGTTTGGTTGGCGATGGACTGTGACCTGAGCGGGACAGAGATCGTGGTTGTTGGTGGGCCGTGTTGTGCCCCGAGGCGAGCAGAGCCGCGAGGGACGGCCAGGGGACAGAAAGAGCGGTGACCGGTGCTGTCCATCTCAGAAATAGTGTACCGCAGATGGAAGGAAATTATTTGTTCGGAAGTCGAGTGAACCCCTTCAGAACCTTAACTTAACGCGTTTTCATTTTCAGTCTGGTTACTATTTCGTGATTCTATAAAACTTCACAAACTTATGTGGGGGATTAAAATAGTGAAAACTCTGGCCATTAATCTTCTGACCTCCATAGACCCTTCCTAATGTTAATAAAATGGTCTAATCACACCGAAAACTCAAGCTAGAAATGCATCTCAGTACTGAAGGAGTTAAATCATGTTTCTGTTTTGTAAGAAGAAAACAGGAGTGTGACTAAGTGTGTGATGAAGAGATGAATCACACCTTACCCAGGAAATCCCTCACGTCATGGTAGATTCTGTAAAAGTAACGGAAGCACAAACGAAATATAGAAATACAACTAAACAGCACAAACAGACGGAAAATAAGAGATGTATACAATTAATAGAAGGAAATTTTCCACTCAGAAAAGTTTGTATCCGGGTTTTGGTTCCTGTATTGTAGGAAAGAAACAAAAACACAACAGAACATGGACCTTGTTTATACCACACATTGAATTTCCCAAGAGGAAAAGGGATGCGTTAGGGAGGCAGACTATTTTCCAAGGCCACAAATACTTAATCTTTTGAGTACACCAGGATGCGTTTTCATATTCATTCTGGTTACTATTTGGCGATTTTATACAGTTTCAGAATCACATGTTGGGACTAGAATAGTGAAGACTCAGGCCATTAATCTTTTCACCTCCATAGACCCTTCCTAATTTAAATATAATCGTCTAATCATACCCAGAAATCAAAGTAAAAATGCGTCTCAGTATTAAATAAGTTAAGGGTGTTTCTCCTATTGATAATGTAAAACTCATGCTAACATGTCACTAGAACCTAGAAAAATCCTTAAAATGAGTGTAATTTCAACTAGAGAGGCAGTGGAAGTTCTTAAATGCTTTGCTCTCTCATTACTACCATTTTCAAAGGCCACAGAAATTTTCAAGGGTGTTTCTCCTATTACTAATGTAGAACCCATGCCAACCTGTCACTGGAACCTTGAAAAATCGTTAAAATGAGTGTAGCTTCAACTGGAGACTTGACTGTAGGAGAAGTGCAGCGTGGGTGTGTTTCAGGATAAGGGTCTTTGTGGTGACGCTGTGGTGAGTGTGGGCGTGACGAGAGGCGGCACAGAATAGAGACCCAGACATCTCTAACTCACACATACACACACCCCTCTCTCAGCAGGTGCTCAGATTTAATTGCTCGTGCCCAGTAATTGGCAAGCGTGTGATGTACTACACTGATCCTTGTGTGTGTGTGTGTGTGTTTGCGGTTTAGATAATTTTTTTTTTTCATTATGTGGATAGAGAAAAAGAGAGAGAGACAGAGACAAATTTACTGGCTCCTCCTCCTCCTCCTCCTCCTCAGTTGCGGCAGGAAGGCAATTAATGACTGTCAACCATCAGGCGAAGGTTTCACGGGCAGCAAGTCTCGAGTCGCTTCGTGTCCTTGGTGACCGGGTCGGGTGTGCGGGGCCTAGTGGGGCGGGGCGCGGTGACTGCCAGTTGCACCTCCGCCAACTGGATCACTAGTCTGTATGTGTGTCGAGGTGACGTGTCGTGTTGTGTCCAGGTAGTGAATGTCTTGGTTTGCATCGTGGGAGAGAGGGACAGATAAGGACCGTGATATAAAGCCGTACCTTCACTCTAGTGTTATAAAGCTGGACCTCCACTCTAGTCTAGTGTTATAAAGCTGGACCTCCAATTTAGTCTTATTACGGTTCTATAGTGGCAGATTACCCCCTTCAGTACTGAGACGCATTTTTACCTTGATTTTTGGGTGTGATTAGACGATTTTATTTGCATCAGGAAGGGTCTATGGAGGTCAGAAGATTAATGGCCAGAGTCTTCACTATTCTAATCCTAACACACGTTTCTGAAGCTGTGTGGAATTGCCAAAATAGTAGGAACACACAAGGACCGTATTATAAAGTTGTTACCTTCTCTCTTAGTCTTCTTACGAGTATTACGGTTGTAGGGGCAGATTAACTCCTTTCAGTACTAAGACGCATATTTACCTTGATTTTTTGGTTAAGTTAGGTTAGGTGAGTATTTGGTGATAAAGAAGGAGGGGCAGAAGGAGAGAATAAAGTGTGTGTAAACCTCTTCAGTACTGGAGCGCATTTTTACCTTCATTTTTATTAAGTTAGGAAAGATTAAGTGAATATTTAGCGATGGAGAAGGAGGAGGAAGAGGAGGAGACAATAAAAAGTGTATGTAAACCTCTTCAGTACTGGAACGGATTTTTTACCTTGATTTTTAGGGTTTGATTAGACGATTTTGCATCAGGAAGGGTCTATGGAGGTCAAAAGATTAATAGCCAGAGTCTTTACTATTCTAATCACAACGTGTGTTTCTAAAGCTGTATATCCAAATAGTAACCAGAATGAATGTGAAAACGTGTCGTGGTAATGAAGAGATTAAGAGGATGTATGCATTGTTTACTGGAGGAACACTCTTGCAAACCCCACTTGTCATCTCTGTGGCCTTGGGGAACTCCGTCGCTTTGAGTGCTGAGTATCTTAATATGAAGAGTATAGGTTTAATGATTATATAAAAAAAAATCTCTCTCTCTCTCTCTCTCTCTCTCTCTCTCTCTCTCTCTCTCTCTCTCTCTCTCTCTCTCTCTCTATATATATATATATATATATATATATATATATATATATATATATATATCTCTCTCTCTCTCTCTCTCTCTCTCTCTCTCTCTCTCTCTCTCTCTCTCTCTCTCTCTCTCTCTCTCTCTCTCTCTCTCTCTCTCTCTCTCTCTCTCTCTCCACAGCCCGAGTACAACAATCTACAAGTGTCATGGTGTTTCAGAAAGTGTCAAAACGTGTCATAAAGTATCAATAATTTGTCGAGAAGTATCAAAACACTATAAGAAACGTGTCAATAGAAGTATAAAGATATAAAGGTGTCAAGTGTCAAAAAGATTAAGACAGAGTGGAAGAGTGACAAGGTAAGACAGAGTGGAAGAGTGACAAGGGAGTGTGTGTGTGTGTGTGTGTGTGTGTGTGTGTGTGTGTGTGTGTGTGTGTGTGTGTCATTCACCACGGTCGTTTGCTGGTCACTCAGCCAGTCTTCCCCATTACGGAGCGAGCTCAGACCTCATAGACCGATCTTCGGGTAGGACTGAGACCACAACACACTCCACACACCGGGAAAGCGAGGCCACAACCCCTCCAGTTACATCCGTACCTATTTACTGCTAGGTGAACAGGGGCCACACATTAAGAGGCTTGCCCATTTGCCTCGCCGCGCCTGGATTCGAACCCGGCCCTCTCGATTGTGAGTCGAGTGTGCTAACCACTACACTACGCGGTGTGTGTGTGTGTGTGTGTGTGTGTGTGTGTGTGTGTGTGTGTGTGTGTGTGGTTCGTGGCGCCCCTCTAATTCAATGAAGCGTTGAGTGTCATGCGTTAAGCTTTCACGTGCATCCGCCAGGGAGAGAGAGAGAGAGGGTCTTGAAAATTAAAAAGAATGAAGAAATAAGTCAAATTTTGAGAGAACTATTTGGATGAGAGAGAGAGAGAGAGAGAGAGAGAGAGAGAGAGAGAGAGAGAGAGCATTAAGTAAGAATAGTCATGAAAATAAAAAATAAATGAAGAAATGAGTCAAATTTTGCGAGAAAGATCTGGAGAGAGAGAGAGAGAGAGAGAGAGAGAGAGAGAGAGAGAGAGAGAGAGTGGTCAGCAGGTGTTCCGGTTGACCTCTTCCAGTGTACACTTCTGCTGCTGGGAGTGTCCACCCCTCCCCCTCCCATCCTTCCACCCTTCTTCACCATCCCCTCGTCCCCCTTCTCTCCCTTCTCTTCCCTCGGGGCTCACGCTTTCACCCCCATCACCACGTACCTATGATTCAGGAGCGCCTCTGTGTGTGTGTGTGTGTGTGTGTGTGTGAAGGTAGAAAGTTCCCCCGTATTAATTCCACGTCGTTTTTGTTTTAGAGAGAGAGAGAGAGAGAGATGTCACGTATATAAACTATCATAGCGTAACAACATTGACACACTCACTCACTCAAGTCTAGGAAGAGAGAGAGAGAGGGACAGGGGAGAGGAGAGAGGAGAGGCCAGTGTTTATCTTGGCACTCTTCCAACACGCCCCCCGCCCCCCCAACCCCACCCACGCCTAGTTAAGCTGTAACATGCCGCCCACACCGCCCATCACGCCTCCCTAGACAGGCTCATCACCCACACAGCTGCACGCCCACGCCCGCGCACTGACGCCTTCCCTGTACCCACTCACGCCCACACGCGCCCACTCATTCAAGCCACGAAAGAGCAAGAATTGAGTGTTTCCGAGAGAGAGAGAGAGAGAGAGAGAGAGAGAGAGAGAGAGAGAGAGAGAGTGGCGTGGTTCTGAGGAAAGCTTTCGTGTTTGACTCATTCTAGAGAGAGAGAGAGAGAGAGGGGAAATAAGTCTCTAGGTTACTTGCTTGCGGTTGTAAGAGAACTTCCGGTGTGTGTGTGTGTGTGTGTGTGTGTGTGTGTGTGTGTGTGTGTGTGTGTGTGTATGTGTATCTGTCTGTGTCTGTGAGTCTGTCTGTCTACCTGTGTGTGTGTGTGTGTGTGTGTGTGTGTGTGTGTGTGTCTGCGTCTGCCAGTTGAAAATGGTTTGAAATTATGTCAAGTGTATCTCCTCCTCCTCCTCCTCCTGTTTTGTTTGGACTTCCTTTTTATTCCTCCTCTAAACATTAAGAGGAACAAATTACATCTTTTTCTTTTTCTTCTTCTTCATTAATAAGTCGCGTGTGCCTCTAGAATGGAGGAGGTGGGGGTGACAAAGGTAGATGTGTGGTCTCTCTCTCTCTCTCTCTCTCTCTCTCTCTCTCTCTCTCTCTCTCTCTCTCTCTCTCTCTCTCTCGGTGGTGGTGAGAATGGTGATGAGAGGAGGAAGGGAAAGGATTGAGAGAGATGGTGTGGGAGAGAGGTCTTGGCCAGGTCACCATTCCCGCTTGAGAGAGAGAGAGAGAGAGAGAGAGAGAGAGAGAGAGATTCCAGCACGTGTTAACTCGGCTTCCGGGAATATATCGTGGAATATTTCTCTCTCTCTCTCTCTCTCTCTCTCTCTCTCTCTCTCTCTCTCTCTCTCTCATACACAAAATAAGATAATAACTCAAACATTTCCTGTACAACTTAAACGGAGGAGGAGGAGGAGGAGGAAGAAGATGATGGGGAGAAGATGGAATGGTGAAGGAGATGGGGAGGAAAGAAGGAATGGGGGAGTTTAAAGTGAAGAAGTGAATAGATGAAGGATGGGTGAGGGGATAGGGGGGAATGGCAAGAGGGGAGGGGTGATGAGTAAGAAGTGGAAGGGAGGGAGTGAGGGAGGCAGGGAGGCGCGCAGGACAAGAAAGGAAAAGAAAAAAAAAAGAAAAAAAAGTGTTGGTGAAAATATTGTTTTTATTATATAGAAAAAAATACATTATCTTTTCCTTCCATTCTTTTCGTCACCTTGAAAAAAAAATGCTAATAGATAAGAAAAAAAGAAAAATAAGATCGAATCAGTTTTTATTCTCTCTAATTCTATAATATCTTGCCTTGAGTGTTATTATCAGTGTTGTTCGTTGTATTTTCATATATTTATAACACTACCAGAGAGAGAGAGAGAGAGAGAGAGATATGAGGTGCACCACTATTACAGTTATATCAGTAATAGGGAAGAAGGAAGGAAGAAAGGCAAGAGTCAAGAGGAAGGAGTGGGAAGGTTAAGAGGAAGTAAGAGTTAAGAATAAGAATACGTGTGATGTTTGTTATGAGGACGACAATTTCGCGGCCACTTTCAGAGAGAGTGGTGGTGGTGGTGGTGGTGGTAGTGACCTTGGGTTGGGGACTGGTGGCGGTTGTGGGAGTTTTCTTGCAACCTGAGTATAGTTTGTGGGAACCTGTTGGCCACACTGAGAACCTGCGCTCTCTCTCTCTCTCTCTCTCTCTCTCTCTCTCTCTCTCTCAAATCTTATCGTCTTTTTTTCACATTTAGCAAGTTCCTGAGGTTTTATTGAATATTTAAGACGTTTCTCATGGCTTCTAACTGTTCAACAATGCTCATGTGTCGTGGTAAGGATGGAATGACCAGGAAAACCCGACCGATCATCTCCGTGGCCTTTGCATGCAGTCTGAATGGGAGAACAAAAGCGTCTAGGTCAGTGGTTCCCAACCTAGGGGTAAATTACCCCAGTGGGGTAATGACCCCATATTTTTGGGGTAATGGATGTTTGGCATGGGATGAGGAAATCAGTTTATATTTTCATATAATTTCAATGAAGATTTCTATTAATTTTTTCTGCTTTCTATGTATGAAATAAAATTACTTCTTTTCGTATTATAGATTTGTATTATTGTATTGCATAGTTTCTATTTTGTCTGCTTTAGAAGTATGAAATAGTTACTTCTTTTCCTATATTACGAGTATTTGTTCATTGGGGTAATGGATGATTGTGAAATTGTATTTTTGGGTAATCGCTGCGAAAAGGTTGGGAAACACTGGTCTAGGTATACAAGCTTTCATAACCTCAAATGGTCGCCCGTCACTGTCAGTCCGTTTCCTCTGCTGCGACTCCTCTCTGTCCCAGCACTTCCTCTCCTATATGTCGTAATGGCGTAACTTTCGTGGATGTACAGGGTTTTCTTTCTTCTCTCCATGTGTCTTTGGTTATGGAGGTGTTCTTGTCCTGACACCTGCTGAGCGTTTGGGGTCGAGGGAACGTATTTTTAAAGGGTAAGGCTTCTCGAATCCTGACTTCTCTTTCAGCAGGTTCTGTTGGGAGTTGTTGGTGTTTACAAGGGTGTTTTCAAAAAGGAATCTACACTTTAACCCCTTCAGTAGTGGGACATATTTTTACTTTGAGATTTGTGCACGATTAGACTATTTAATTGACATAAGGAAGGGTCTATTAAGGTCAGAAGATTAATGGCCACAGTTTCCGCTCTTTTCTGAAGTTGTATAAAATCACCAAATAGTAACCAGAATGAATATGGATACGCGTCATGCTACTGAAGGAGTTAAAGACTTCAGGTGGGAGTTATTGGTGTGTTCAAGGGTGTTTTCATGCCTCTGGTGTGAGGATTCTATACTTTAGTCAGGCTGAAGCTGAAGTTAATTACGTAAAGGTGTTCTCAAGGGTATGTTCTTGTCTCTCGTAATAGTTTAACAGTCTCTGCTGCACGGAAAACAAATATATATATATATATATATATATATATATATATATATATATATATATATATATATATATATATAAGAACCGAACTTATCTTTGTGTCCTTTGAAGATAGACGTGGTGAGAGAACAAAGCTATACCCCTCCCCCCTTCTTATATTAAGGGACAAACAGGAGGGGCGGAAAAGGAGCGGGCGGCTGCCCTGGCGTGGCGTGGCGTCGGTGACCGGTAGTGCGTCACCCGTTGCCCTGCGTCACGTTTAATTAGTCCTGATAACCATTTCCAAGTACTGGCTGTGAATGATTGTTTGTTTGGAGGCGACACGAACCAACAGCCCCGTCCACCCATCTATTTGTCTCTCTATTAATTGTGTACATTTAGGTTATATTCAGAAACGCCTTCCCCTCTCACTACGACAGTTTTCCAAGGACACAGAGACAACTAGCCAGGTTTTCAAGAGTTTCTCCTTTTAATAAACTAGAAATCGTGCCAGTTCATCACCAGAACCATAAAAATCTCCTTAAAAACACGAGTATCTTCAACTGCTGTAGTCTTTGGAAAGCAGTGATGGTGAGAGAGCAAAGCGTTTCAGAATACGGGCCTTAACCTCATCATTCTCTCTCTCTCTCTCTCTCTCTCGTAAGGAAAGTTGCAGGAAGCCATTAGACCTACTCGTGGCAGTGCTTGTATAAGACATGCCTGCTTTTCACCACCTGTCATTCCTATTCATCAATCTATCTCATCTTTTCAATCTCCCTATCGACGCACCACTACTCGTACATGTGTTAACTCCCTGCTTGCCGAGTCTCGTCCTGCCGTCCACCACAGTCTGGGAACCCACTCCTCCTCCTTACCTCCCGTTTTGTTTGACTGACTGGAGAGAGAGAGAGAGAGAGAGAGAGAGAGAGAGAGAGAGAGAGAGAGAGTGTATCATGTAGGTTATATATTTTAAGGAAAGCAAGCATTGAGGAAGGAGCAAGGTAAGTAACACAATGATTGACTCTTGCATCAGGTCGCTTTTTGTCACATCAGGTTTATTTTAGCCACTTGCAAAATACTCCCTGTTTTTTTTTTTTTTTTTTTTATTAGATTACCTTGTTACCTGATATACAGACACCTGCCTTCATTGTGCTGATTAAAGGTGTAGAATAGGGATAGTGTTAGTGGTGGTAGTGTGAGGCTAGACCTGTGTTGTGTGGTGTTGCCGGTATGTGGGTGTTGGTGTGCATGGTGCAACACTCCTGCAACACAAGGCATCTCCACGCAACACCTTAGCAATGTCTGTGTTCATGAAACTGAGGTGAACTTGATTAAACGTACAGAATCATATCAATTGTCTATCTGGCTGATTCACTTTGTTTTAGAATTGTATACTTGATACCCATGTGTGTCATTACTGTTTCAGTGTATTGTGTTCCTCAGCCATCAGTCCTCAGGTTATGCTTTCTTATCTTTCACCTGACCTAATCAAATCTTCTACAGGTTATCTGATTTAATTTAATCAAACCTCACCTCACCTTGCATTTCATCTCATCTCACTTCATTTTGATACTTTTCATCTCATTTCTGTTCTTTTAAAGTGTATTCTAGTTTTACCATATCTTGCTGTACCTTAACTAATCATAATTAGTATTGACCTCCTCTTAACCAATGATAGATTCTTCACTGAATGCCTCAGTCAGAATGAGTGCCTTCAGTGTTCTAGTTTGTTGAGAATGATGGTCAGACAAGAAATGGTTGGAAATGCCTTGCATGGTCTCATTCCACCTCCTGAAGAAGTGTGGAGAGCTGGCAGAGGAGCAACTTTGTGGTGCACAGTGTGCCTTGTGTGGTGTGGCCAAGACTCAGGCCCACCAGCTCCCTCACTCCCTCCTCACACAGCACAGCAGCCAGTGTGTCTTGACAGGCCAGGGGAACAACTGAGCTATTTCCAACAACTGATGATGTGACCATCATTCTCACCACATTGAAAGTGTACTCCTGGTCATTGATGACTTGACTCCAAGGCTGGTTCAAAGTGTACCAGGCTCCCTTCTGATCTGAGCTAATCTCATTCTCATTTTGTCTTATCTCACCTCATATCACATCACATGACCTTACCTTACCTTAGCTCATCTCATCTCATCTCATCTCATATCACATCTTATCACATCACGTGACCTTACTTTACCTTAGCTCATCTCATCTCATCTCATCTCATCTCACCTCGCTGCATCTTACATTGCATCATATCGCTTCATCTCACATCAGCTCACCTCGCCTCATATCATATCATATCACATCACACATCACATCACACAACCTTACCTCACATTGCATCATATATCACATCATATCACATCACCTCATCTCATATCACCTCACTTTACATCATACTGCATCACCTCACCTCACCTCATCTAACCTGACTCCCACATGCAGCCTCTTAACTAACTCTCAGGAAAGACAAGCAGTAACCACAGCAGTATTGACATTATAATGTTATGCTCACAGTGATTATTATGTAACTTTACTAGACTAAAAGAATTATTTTGTCTGCCAGAGTAAGACCATTGTGTGATTCTGTAATAATGTCAAGCAAATATGGACATGTAGGTGAAATAGTTGTGGAATTCAATTAACATGTGTACAGTATATAGCAATTTGGTTGTGGGGATGCTGTATATTGCAACACCGGGGAAGGTTGTTCATTGTGGCTAAATATTGATGGGGAAATGGCAATGAGTGTGGTAGTGTTGCTGTCCACATCTGTAGGGCACACTTGTTCTGCTTCCTGTGTCTGGGACCAGTGAGGGCAAGTGTTAGGGCACCAAGAGGGAACACTTCTCAAAATTGTTTTTCCTGATGAGTTTTAAAGCATTTTGTACTAATCTCTTATTTCTTCTTATGGATCATTCAAGGTTTTGTTCATTTATGTGTACATTTAGCATTGGAGGTACAAGAACAATTATTTTCTGCAGACTTTGATTACAAATTAATTCTGAATGCAACAAAGCTCTTCTTTCCATTGTAAATCACTTATTAGTCGTTCCTTTAATGCTGTGAAGTCTGAGAAGATTAATGATAGTGATTCATAACACATTAATTGCAGACTGATAAAAAAAAACCATACATCACTAGTACTAAAAAGACTTTAATTTAGAGGATGAAGAATAAATTGTGTAAAGTAAATACCTAGTTAGCAAAAATATACTTCTCTTCACTGCCAATGAATGAGGACTAGGCAATGAGTTTTTTTGGGGGGAAAGAAGTGGAGCAGCAGGCAGGGAGGCGAGGCATTAATGGTGTGGTGGGTGTTGCAGAGGTGCGGCAGGAGGCGGTCAAGGAGGCGTTGGCACAGTACCAGTCACGACCCAAGAACCTGCCGCTGCCCTCCAAGCGTTCCTCGGTGATGACGGCACGCTCCCCCGATAGACACCATCGCGACTCAGGTGAGCTCCTCCCGTCACCCTTCCTCATCACCAGCCTTGTTTTTCCTTGCAGTGTTGGATGGCTGGTCTATCTGCCTGTTGACCTCCACCTTCATCATCACAATCCTCTTTCACCAGTCTTGTTTTTCCTTACCTGTCTGCCTGTTGACTTCCATCCTTCCTCATCACCATCATCTTTCACCATCCTTAATTTTCCTTTCAATGTTGGATGCCTTGTCTATCTGCCTATTGACTCCCACCCTTCCTCATCACCATCCTCTTTTACCAGCCTTATTTTTCCTTGCAGGTTTGGTTGCCTTGTCCATCTACCTGTTGACGACCACTTTCTTTCACCGTTCTTATTTTTCCTGGCAGTGTTGGATGGCTGGTCTGTCTGCCTGTATTATTTATTTATTTGTTTATTTATTTATTTTTTTTTTTTTTTTTCTTTTTTTAGGGAGAAGTGCTAGGGGAAAAAAAAAAAGGCCTATTGGAATTGCAGTCTCCATAAAAGATGTGAAAGAATTAGTCAAAAGCTTGGGACAAATGTCTTAACACCTCTCTCTTAAAAGAAGTTAAGTTGAAGGAAGATGGAAATACAGAAGCAGGCAGGGAGTTCCAGAGTTTACCAGTGAAAGGTATGAATGATTGAGAGTACTGGTTAACTCTTGTATTAGAGAATTGGACAGAATAGAGATGAGAGGAAGAAGAAAGCCTTGTGCAGCGAGGCCACAGGAGGAGGGGAGGTATGCAGTTAGCAAGATCAATAAGAAGTTAGCATGAAAATAGCAATAAAAGATAGAAAGGGATTGCAACATTTTGGTGGTGAGAAAGAGGGTGAAGACAGTCAGTCAGAGGAGGGGAGTTGATGAGATGAAAAGCTTTTGATTCCACCCTTTCTAATAAAGCTGAATGAGTGGAACCCCCCCCCACCAAACATGCAAAGAGTACTGTTGACCTTTACCCTTCCTCATCACCATCATTATTTACTATTATTTTTTCCTACAGGGTTCATCAGCTTGTAGTCAAGTTTTTGAGTCTCCCAGTCTTTGCTGTTATGCTCAATTTTTCTTTAACCTAACCTAACCCATACTTTTTTTTTTTTCTCTAACAACATCTCTCCTTTACTACTATTTACACTAGAACTCTTCTTATCTTGCTAACTGCCTGGTTTCCTCCTCCCATGGTTTGCCTGCATAATACTTTCTATTCTCTCTCTCTCTCTCTCTCTCTCTCTCTCTCTCTCTCTCTCTCTCTCTCTCTCTCTCTCTCTCTCTCTCTCTCTCCCCTCCTAATGCTTGACACAAATCCGACAGACTCGGAGGACAGTGATGAGGACAGTGTGACAGCCGAAGGCAGCCTTGGAAGCAGCGGGGGTCACAGCGGGTCACAGGGCACGCCAGAGGTCACACGCACACCACTCCTGCTGCCACCACCACAGGTGCCCTCACATGGCAGCGGGGGAGGCACACCTGCTAGCAGCTCCAGCAGCAGTCACCACACCCCGCCCCACCCCATGCAGCCCAAGCAGCAGCAGCCCCTGCCCCCTGTCCCTCCACACAGGTCAGGCCGGCCCCCACTTCTGCACTGTTTGACTCTCCAGGCCATGATGGAGGCTGATCATGGCTACAGAGAGAGAGAGAGAGAGAGATTGAGATTGACACACTTAAGAATATGCAATAAGAATAACTATAAGTAGGGTGAGCAGTGTAGTGGTGTTTGGTGGTGGCCACCCTATGTGGGTTTGCCAACCATGTGTGTTGATAGATATAAATGTTATTATCAGTAGAGATGATCAGTTGTAAGTTGTACAACTTGAGACCAGCAGAATGATGAGTGCATTTTCTTTCCTGGGCAGTCTGAGCAATGGCGGCGAGGAGGAGAGGAGGAGACGAGAGATGACGGACGTGCCCGACCCCATGCGCAGCATTACCTCATGTGAGTCACTGGGTGCTGTGTTGCTGTGTCTGACCTCAGAGCAGCAGGCTGGGACCTCACTCCCAAGGCAGCCTTGCTCAGTGTCTGACCTGACCTGCTGGATGGAAAAGTCTCACATGGAGAGTAGTCACTCGGCAAGTCAGTGAGCTGGCCTGGCAGTGTTGAGGTGGCAGGGTGGCTGGTCTTCATGTGAGGCAGACAGGGTGCACAAAGGGTGCTTGAGCATTGTTGTTGAGGAGTGTTGGCGGCACATGAGCTGCAGTGTGGTGTATGTGTTCAAATGCTCACCAAGTTCATGAATGTTTGCAATTTATCTTCTGCTTCATGATGACATCATGTCTGGAAATTGCTGAAGAAATTTTTTTTTTATCACTTTGCCTCACGCTCAACCCACGTCACAAAGTAAATGTTTGATGAGTCAGACGTGTGTGTGTGTGTCCACTTCCCTGGTTTCCAGACACCATGGTTGAGGAAATTGCTATTTTGTTTGTTTCTTTTCTTTTCTTTTCTTACTTTGGTCAGTTAGAATTAATTGTTGTGTAGCTGAGACAGTTCACAAGTGTTTGCAATACATTACTTTGGTCCACACAGAAGCTGCAACAGGAAGACAGTGTTGTGTAGCTCATACACTTTACAAATGATTGCAGTTTCACAGCCGCCAGACGTGACCAACAACACAGGCAGTGGCAACGCCCGGATGCCCCGTGATGACCGCATCACCCGCTACTCTGGCCCCGCCTCCAGCAGACAGTCCTCTTCTGATGCCGGTGAGCCTCGGGGCGAAGGAAATCTGTGTTGTGTAGAGATCCTTGTGTCAGATGCTTGTAATGACAGATTACCTCTCTGATCCAGTACAATGTTTGCATTGATGCTAAACGTTTGCTTGCCAGTCTGGTGATGCCGTGTGTGTCGCCAGCATTGCCATCACAAGTAATAGTTGTTGACGTTGGCACAGAGTTTTGCTTGTTTTGGTTCCTTAGCAGTACTTGGTATTCCTGCTCTCATGTAATGCATCCTCTCTAACATGTGTTTCAGATCATCTGCTCCTCCTCCAGTTCTTGAGAATGTTCTTATATTTATTTCCTTCATAAACTCTTGCTTTTGTTTTGAGAATCTTATGATTATCTCCACTTTTCTGTCTCATTACTTCCTTGACCATTTGTAACTTTTCAAATGAGTCTGTTGTTTAATGTTTTCCACCTGGTGGTGGTGTTTCCCTGCTCTAGATGGACTGCACAGGGATATTTTGATATATTATGTTTTTTGGGGAATATTTTAAATATTAACAGCTTCTGTTAAAACTTGGCTTATCTCAAGGTTTTAATATAGACTTGTTAACTTTTTAATTATATAGTGCATCCCAGCTAATAGGGTTATCTGGCGAGACACTCCTGTACTAACCTGGGACATTGCTGTGGGCTCTCGGTCTCCGTCTTTGCTCTCACAGACTCAGACGGATGGAGAGACGCTCTCTATCATTTTCCAGAAAATTGGAGAGGAACTGGACGCTGGAAAGTTTCTAACAAGATTCAGCAACTTCTCAACACACTCAAGAGACCAAAAAGACGACCTCTTCCAGAGTTTTACCTCGATGACGAAGAAGATCTGGAAATTGCTGCCAATCCCAAAGACCCAAATGCTCCCAAGCCAGAGGGAATGGTGATGACCCCAGCCAGAGGAGAACAGTTGGTGGTGAGTTGACACACATCATACACACACTATCTCTTAATTGTGTGATCTTGTGTAACAGTACAAGCACTCCCCTGCTTTATTTACCATCACCAGGGATGCACACACACACACACACACACACACACACACACACACACATCAGAGTTTACTTGAGGTGTGGAGTGGAGGGATCTGTGTGACTGATCTTCATCTCAAAATTAATCTTTTGACAGAGTAAATGAAATTGTCTATGCACTGATGAGACAGTCATCTTTGGGGACAGAGGTTGAACAGTTGATGTAGCAATGTTAAAGGAGAAAACCAGCTGCAGTACATAGTGTAAATCCACACAAATTTCCAGATTCCTGCTGGCCTCCCTCGGTCCGTGGAGGATGCAGTGTACCGCTATGGCTCCTCGTCTGGCTACAAGGCACCCGTGGCCACAGTCCTGGATGCCAACGGAAAGCTCTCCGTCTCTCTTACTTATGGTATGAGTTTGTCAACCTAGTTCTGTCTTTGAGTGGAGTTTTGAATGGTGTTGTAAGTTACAGAGCCAAGTATAGTTGTGATCATAAGCCAAAACACTTTTGGCATTCACTTCCACTATAGTTTGTGTTTTTTTGTCAATCTAAAGGCCAGCACTGTACTGAAGGTCTCCCTACAAAACCTGATAATTTATAGATTCAAAATGGACCAGAAGACATTGAGTGTAGAACTGAATGGTGTATGGTACTTGAGTGCTGGCCATGACCACACAGTGTTGGCCAGAACTCTTGCCACCTTGCTAAATGTGTTCCAGTGTCAGCACACACAACTATTGTTTAGTGAGTGAAATATATGCACAGGTCATTTAAGAACAGACAGTTTCTCTCTCTCTCTCTCTCTCTCTCTCTCTCTCTCTCTCTCTCTCTCTCTCTCTCTCTCTCTCTCTCTCTCTCTCTCTCTCTCTCTCTCTCTCTCAATCAATCAGTCTTATCACTGAGCTCATTTGCTTTCAGGTAAATTGTTAAGCAGATCACAGAAGATGGCATACAACCTGCTGACCCGCCTTGGGGGTCGAGGGGAGGGCACGGTGATGCCGGGTGACCGTGTGGCTCTTGTCTACCCTAACAATGACCCTGTCTCCTTTATGTGTGCATTCTACGCATGTCTGCAGGCTGGGCTGGTCCCCGTTCCCATTGAAGTGCCACTGTCAAGAAGAGATGCAGGGTCACAGCAAGTAAGCGATCTTGCCTTGCCTGTTCCTTTGTCTTGTCTTGTCAGTTCACCTACATTGGGTCAGTCTGACTCAGTGTGTTCTTTCCCCATCTGTTGTGGACATAGACACCATGGCATGGGATGTCAGGTTGACCTGGATTACATGAAAAAAACACTTGTGCATAGAAAGATGGATGTGAATTTAATTGATGAGTATTGTGTGAAGACTGTATGTATTCATGATTAGAATTTTTACCATTGTTTTAGTATTGCATTTCTCTGGTGTGTGTGTGTGTGTGTGTGTGTGTGTGTGTGTGTGTGTGTGTGTAGCAGCAGCAGCAGCTCACCAGAGTGGTGAACAGTGTGTCTTGTGTCTCTTGGCACCATAGTTTTGGTTCTGTTCTTCAGTTGGTGTGAGTTGAAGCAAGCAGTCAGAGATACCTTTATAGTTCTGGTATGATAAAGAATAGAATTTTGATATCAAGCTTTACCTAAACTTTGCCCACCACTGAATTTGGTTTATCTTCTAGATCGGGTTCCTGCTGGGCAGCTGTGGGGTGTCAGTGGCCTTAACCTCTGAGGCGTGCTTCAAGGGTATCCCCAAGACCAGTGCTGGGGAAGTGGTGTCCTTCAAAGGGTGGCCTAAGTTGACCTGGTTCATCACCGACCACCTGCCCAAGCCTCCCAAGGACTGGCAGACGCCTCCCAGACACTCAGACGACACGGCGGCATACATAGAGGTGAGACGTCCCGGCCGGTGGTGTCTTGTGCTGGCCGGCCCTCGGCAGTACAAAGCTCATGTCACACTGCACAGTCACTTCAATGTTGCAATCAGAGCCTAACTGAACCTGCAGTCTCTTGGTTCATGAGTTGAAGTCAGAGAAACATCATAAGACTGAAACTAAATCTGTCAATATCACAAATGCTTTTTGAGATGACGTATCTTTTGTCATATAGAATAATTGAGATAAGAGCACACCTTGCCCTCTCTCCTCCCTTTGGTGGGGCTCCCCTCCTCCCACACAGTGTGCACCTCCCTTGCTCATCACATTCCACCACCACCACCACCACCGAGACATGTATCAGGTCTTTTCCACAAGCCATGGTAGACACAGGCAGAAGCTCAACACTTACAATAGAATCACCTTATAATGGCTTGCTCATTTTAAATAATTGATCATGATATTGTTTTGCATGTTGTCACTAAGTATTTTAAAAGATGTTACCAATTTTTGAGGTCTCAGTGAGTCTTAGAACACTAGTTAGTGAGTGTCCACCTCATGGCTTTTCATTGGATGTGAGGAGAGGCTTGGATCATGATTGTAATGATGATTGTTCTCACTAGCTGACCCAGCTATCACCAAGAGGCAGGGATGAGGGGGTGAGACAGGTAAAAGTTTTCAAGATGTTGTTTCCCTGACCAACCTGAAACCTATGTGTAATGTGGTGCTTGAACCCAGTACTATGCTGTCCCATCCAGCACCCTCTCTGCACTGATGGCTGCTCCAGAGCCTCCAGCAAAGCACAAAATGCAATAAACTCAGCCTGTGACAGATAAAACCTTATGTAAATAAGCAAGATTGTGGAAAGATACTGCTGTGTAAATGTCAGTGTACAGTTACTTTCATATGTTGAATTGAATTAAAGGTTTATATGCAAAGTACAAATGGATTGAACTTCTTATAGTAAAAGTGTGACCTGCCACCATGTAGTGTCCACTGATGTATGTTGGTACAAGAAGTGGAAAGCTAATCACTGAAGTATTTAATAGAGCATTTTTCTCGTCCACAATGTTAACACCAGATTTGCTGCACAACTCATTCACTGTTTTTGTCAAAGCAAAACCTGAGTTGATAGATATCAATATCAAGTGTAGAGTGCCGGCCTGTGGCTGTTTTTCCCTTGGTTCAAGCCACACCAGCTGTGCCTGGGCTGCCGCCACTGCCACCGCCACCACCTCTCTCGGTGACCCTTTTAGTCCTGAGACTTCAAGTGTGTGGTGACTCCTCTCCTGCCGTGGAGGGAGATACTCGAGGCTTCACGTTCATTTTGTCAGAGTGATGTGCCAAGTTTGTGCATGTGTTGGTGTGAATGGTGGCGAGATGAGCTGTTTGTGCTGCAGTGCACTGCGCTCCTGCAGGCTGAGGAGCTGTCCATTGGCCCAAAATATTGTGGATCAAAGCATCTGCTCCCCATCCAATAACTTGTTTGCCAGCAAATGTACTGCTACAATAACCATTTTCTAAATGTACTTGAAGACCTCCCAACTCCTGTACATCATTTGAAAAATCATTGCTTTGCTTTATGGCCTTCAGTCTTTCACCCTCTCATCCACAACCATCACTGTGTGTCATTTCTAAATGAAATGTTTTGTGTCCCTGTCTTCTTGTAAACCAAACAGACCTTCCAGCAGAGCCTTACTCGCATAAAGTCCTCAGTGGTGTGAGCCTCGGCCATCCCTTGGCCGTCCCCTCCCCCTTCCCTCCCTCTGTGTGCACAGCTTGGATGGCATAGGAGTGCTTCCCGTGCCCTTATAGTTGTACCAAACACAGTTACTGCACATGCATAAGTTCTTGGGGCTGTGGAGGCTTTGTACTGTACTTGCCATTTGTTTGGTTGTAGTGATAAGTATTGTGATCAATACTTTAGTTATAGCTGGTCACTAACTCTGCTAGAGGCCAGTTTCACTGACTGGTAGTCTGAATTCATTCCGTACAGTCTCTTATGACATACTAAGGAAAGAAACTTATTTGGTGAAGAAGAGCTGTACAAAAATTAGTTATGATAGTATATTGTTTATTCAGGAATATTTTTCACTTTGAAAATTACTTTTTTTTGCAAATTAGTACGTTTCACCCAAAGATTTATTTAATTTGTGTAGATTTCAGTAGCAGTGTTGTGAGCACTTCATTATTTTGCAAAAACTGAGATGCACTTCCTAAATACTTCCAAGGTTCTTGCACAGTGGAAGTCATTTAATTGAGAGCAACAATGTTCCTGATGGCTTTACTTTATTCTCAAATAATGTTCTCCTCAGCTGTTTATGAGCAAATAATTTGGAATTTTTATGGGAGGTGTCCATCTCAACTAAAGATCGAGCCATGCTTAAGGGTGGGTGTAGGTGGTCATTGTTTGGTGGAGAGTGACAAGGGTAACACATGATCTTTGTCAGAATTAAACATTATGCTGTGAGAGGTGAACTCACAGATGTAGTGATGGTGTGGAAGATGCAGCCTGTCACACCCCACCAAACACTGGTCACCTGCACCCACAATCAAGCAAAGCCCAGTGTCTAGGTCACTTGCCAGGTGCAGGAGTCAAAAATTTTGGAGAACAGAACAAAGCCATCCAGCACAGCTGTGTGTCGGCTTCACTGACTTCACCTGTGGTGTCACTGAATGCCAACAGACCCAGTGGCCTCAAGTTACAGCAAGCTGTGTCATGTCATGGCAGGCTATGCCTCACATTGTGGCAGGTTTTGAGTCAATATCAATGCAGTTAGAGGCCTCAAGGCACAGTAGCCATGGCCACACAACACAGTAGTGACTGGCACCAGTAGAGATAGTGGCACTAACTGTTGGATAATGAAAGACCAAGTCAAAGCAAGCCACACTTGCCATCAAGCTGCTCTTCCATTTTGTGTGAGATGTTGAGGGAAATTCTAAAAACAAAAGTAAATCTTTCTCTGGAAACTGATAAACCATAGTCTTAACCTGTTGAGTTTGTCATAGATGTAGTGTGTGTGTGTGTGTGTGTGTGTGTGTGTGTGTGTGTGTGTGTGTGTGTGTGTGTGTGTGTGTGTGTGTGTGTGTGTGTGTGTTTAGTGCCCCCAGTGACCACCATGTGACCCACAGTGGCTATCAGCAGCATTTACTCTTGACCGAGGTGTTCACTCGGTGGTCTGCTGTCCTCACGTGCCATGGGGTCAGTCTTGCTTCACAGTGTGCAGGAGGAACAAGTTCATGATCAGATCAAACTTACTTCACACTGATTGCTTTCTTCTCTCTTATCAAACAATACTGATAATCACGAGTCAAAAGACGATAGGTTTACAACTTAAAGTTTTGACAGAAAAGTATAAACACTAACCTCTAATGATATATATATATATATATATATATATATATATATATATATATATATATATATATATATATATATATATATATATATATATACTGTAAATATAGGGAAAGTATAGTATTGTTTATGGGTAGTGGAGACACACTTCCTTCAGCCTACTTAGGTAACACATGGGCAGTGCTGGTGTGTCAAGTGTCACGTCATGTGAGGCTGTGTGTGTCGTGTCAGTGGTGGCTTCCTACAATGGGAAGCTCCATTTTTTCTTTGTTAATCATATAAAAAGTTTTGACTGGAGGAAAAACAGGAATTACAGAAAAAAATTACATTGTCATGTGATCAGGACTAGACAGTCCTGATCACCTGACAATGTAATTTTTTTACAGAACCTTTAGAAGAATTGGTATATAAATATAATAAATTAATCACTATAAAGAGAAACACCTCCAATTTCTGGTGTTTCCCTGGGAAATATTAGTATGGTTCAGTTTTGTATTTAGGGTTTGAACTCATTGAAAGACAGATTCTGAAAGATTGCAGTGGAAATGTTTGGGAAAGAAAAGCTTAGGAGAATATAGAATAGGGGACATTTTATATTTCTGATCTGGACTTGGAAATATCATGCATTTTCTTCACCAATAGCTTGATAATATTCAAAGATCAGTTTTACACTACCAAAAAATAAATTACTGCAGTGTATCTTCTCCTTCAGTAGTGGTTTTGCTAAAAGTGAAAGACAAATTTAAAAACTAAATATTGCTGGGATCTTTTTCTTATATGTATTTATTTATTTTTATTTTATTTAGATTTTTTTGATAAAAGTAAACTTTATTGTACTATAGTTACTCTCCCCTCATCCCCTTATCCCCCCCCTCCATTGATAAGTGAGGGTTGAATAAGATTGAAGAACAAATTGTAGTGTAGTGGAAGTGTTGGTGGAGCAGAGTTGCTAAGACCGCTCTGTGTTGGCAGTACTGCACAGACAAGGACGGCTCGGTGAAGGGAGTGGTGGTGACGCGGACAGCAATGTTGGCCCACTGTCGCACACTCACCTCTGCCTGCAACTACACCGAAGGAGAGGTGGCCGTCTGTGTCCTCGACTTCAAGAGAGAGGTGAGAAAAGTGTCACTTCTCCTTTACCTTTGTTGTGTTGCTTTTTTAACTTGATAGAGAGTTTAGCATTCAGAACAAAGCTGCATCAGCACAACTTGTGGCACATTTTTGTCATGACTACCAACCATATCTCTTCTCTGAATTTTAACTCCACAATCAAACCACAATTTTCTTCATTACCTTGTTTATTTTGGCTTTTCCATTACCTTGTTTATTTTGGCTTTTCATGTGTTTAATTCTATAAATTCCTGGATCTTCATGGTCATCTTTCTGAGCCTTGTCCATCAGCAGTGCCTCTTGTGCCAGTGTTCCCTCCAGTGACTGTGAGTTGCATTGCAGGTTGGCTTGTGGCACTCCATGCTGTGTTCCGTGTTCAACGGCATGCACGTCATATTCATTCCATACTCCGTCATGAAGGTGAATCCAGCCTCCTGGATGCACATGATTACCAGATTTAAAGGTATTTTCACTTGTAATGTTCTCTATTACCTCCACACTGATCCTTCTAATGAATATAGCAGCTTGAGTTCTGTTGGTGTGGTGTGAGTGTCTGCCAGTAGAGAGAAGTGAAGATCAGTGGAAGTTGTGAAAAACACCCTGAGATAGGACAGCCATACTTGGAAGATAAAGAGAGAAGAGTTTGCAAGGAAAGCTTGAGCAAGTCAAGCTAAATTTGAAAGTGTGGATATGTCAGTGAAATAAAAGGTGTCTCAAGTGCCTGTGTTGTCTGGAGTGGCAATGTTACCTTAAGTACCAATATGTTACCTTAAGTGTCATAGTGTTGTCCTGGAGTTTTGCCATGATCATGCTGTGTGGAGTGTAATGCATTCAGTCACTGACTGATTGACTCCTTGATGATTATGTTGTTAAAGAAGGGTACTGTGTAGAATTATATGTACAGCAAGTGTTCTCTTCACAGCCAGCATAGCGGTAGTCAAGTCCCGTGACCTGCACTGGGGTCTGCTGGCCACCAAAGATCACAAGGACGTGAGTCTCCAGTCACTACGCTTGCTTCTAGTCGCTGATGGAGCCAACCCTTGGTCCCTCTCTTCCTGCGATCAGTTCCTCGCTGTGTTTCAGAGCAAAGGTCTCCGGCCAGATGCCATTTGTCCCTGTGCATCGTCCCCAGAAGCCCTCACTGTCTCTGTCCGGAGGTGAGCAATCTGCCTAGTTAGTCAACTGTGTGCTAAAGTAATCTTTAAAGCAGGAAGACAATAGTGTCCATATTCTTAAGCACTATGATAAAAATATTAAGGTAGACATCTTAAAAAGACAAGTTAAAAGAAATTAAATAAAGTATAAAGTATTCTCAAGGACAAAGCAAAAACCAACTGCAGATTGCATAAAATGAACATCAGTTATATATATATATATATATATATATATATATATATATATATATATATATATATATATATATATATATATATATATATATATATATATACACACACACACACACACACACACACACACACACACACACACACACACACACACACACACACACACTATAAGATAAATAAGATTTTAAGAAGCAACCAAGCGTGACCATTGGTCTGTGGCAGGCCGGGCCACGGTGGCGCCAACGCAGTGGGCCGAGGAGTGTTGAGCATGCAGGGCCTGAGCTACGGTGTTGTGCGAGTCGACCAGGAGAACTCCCTCACTTCCCTCACACTGCAGGACTGTGGCCAAGTTCTACCTGGAGGTGAGACAATAAACCGTCTTATCCTAACTTCATGATTGACATTTTTCCTTTACACAAATAGCTGGCTGTTGGTTATCTACCTTGATGTCAGCATAGTAATAGTCAGGTTCTTTGACCTGCAGTTTTGATTTGCTTCCTTCTTCCTTCTCAAAAGCTCAACCATTCGTAGTAGATAAACAAGACGTGCTTCTCCTCAACACTGCTGTGGCAAATTGTCTCGTGTCTTCAGCGGTGAAGGCACGTGACGAGTTCAAGGGTTGGCTCCTGAAACCCACTTCTTGTTAAGTGACCAGTGCACCTGTGAACAATTGCTGTCGTCTGAGCCTATAGTGTTGTCATCTGGTCTGGTCTTGGGTGTTTGTCAATGATGCCTGCTCAGTGAGAATTAGTCTTGCTACAGAGGAGTGGCAAATATGAATAAATCTTCCCAACATCTCTCCTTTAATGATATAAAGAAAACTTTTTCTTTGCAGCGATGATCATAGTAGTAAAGTTGGAAGGTCAGCCATTGGTGTGCAGGACGGACGAGGTGGGCGAGATCTGTGTGGCGGGTGCGGCAATGGGTGATCAGTACTGGGGGCTGCAGGGGATGACCAACACCACCTTCCGTGTTCAGCCGCTGCTGCCAGACAACACGCCCATCTCAGACAGTTCCTCCTTTGTGCGGACGGGTCTCCTGGGATTCCTTGGTCCTGTAAGCATCAATGTTATCTGCTGTATAACTTTCATCTTTTGTTTGTTGGAGTGGCAGAATCAATATTATTTTATATTCAGTTGTGTTGGAATAGATTCATCAGTATTTTGGTGTCATTTAAATGTATGCATTTTCACTTTAAAGCAGTTTGCCTGTTGATTGTTTTGTTTGTCCTATACAGCTGTCTCTAGTTGGAATTACGCAACTTGTCTATTTCAATATCTTTGCTTATACTGCAATCTTAGAGCCTATGTTTTGCATTATTACTGAATGTGATGCTTGTGCTGCAGGGCGGGCTGGTGTTTGTGTGTGGGTCACGTGACGGCCTCATGACAGTCACCGGCCGCAAACACAACACAGACGACATCATTGCCACAGTGCTGGCCGTGGAGCCCATGAAGTTCATTTACCGAGGGCGGATTGCTGTCTTCTCTCACCGAGTGCTGAGGGATGAGAGGATATGCGTCATTGCCGAGCAGCGACCAGACTGTTCCGAAGAGGAGGTGAGCTGCTGCATTTCTCTTTGTGGCAAAACCTTTGAACTTTTGTGTATCACATGTTTACATGTGAAAGGCTCAGCATTGGCTAAGTTACAGAAAAAAAGGGGGAAAGGGAAAACTCAAGGTGGACATTTTTTCAGAGCTTCCAGTGGATGTCAAGGGTCCTTCAGGCAGTGGATAGCATACACCAAGTAGGGATATACTGCTTAGCTCTTGTTCCTCCCAACCACCTACCAAAGACACCCTTGGGAGGGATCCACTTGTCTGAGACACGCAAGAAGTTCCTGGAAGGCTCCCTTCACCCAGCCAATGTGCTCATGTGCCCCCACACTTGTGTCACCAACTTACCGAAGCCTCGTGAGGTTCACCACGGTAAGTACTCGCCACACTTATCAAGCCTGTATTGCTAAACATCTTGGTTTATTACAAAGATGGTTATCGAAGATCTCTGAAATAATGTTAGGTTTTCATGGTTTTCTTCTTGCTTATAGATGCAAAACTCTAGCTCAATTATTATTGGAATCATGAAAACATCCTTGAAATGTCAAACATAGAAGATTTGCACTAGAGTACGGACACCATACTTGGCTACCAATGTACTGTAAAGCTTCATTCCTTTAGTGGAAATATTAACTTTGACCAACTCATATTCCACCAACTACAGTCATGCTACTCTTAAACTCCACCCTCCTTCCACCTGTGACTGTAATTCCTTAACACCATCTTACCATCCCCCTCTTGGCTCAATGTGTAGCTTCTGTTACAGTAGGCAGAGATCAATGAGGCAGTTTGTCTCATGTTTCCTTTCTCTAGTATCATCAATCATCATTATGTTTCTTATTTCTCTTCCATTCCTCGCTTCTCTTGTCTCTATCCATTTATTCTCTCCCTCTATATGTGTATTTACTAACTCACAGCAATGCCAAGTCTTACTATAAACCATTGTGATTAAACTCAGTCATTATTTGATGAGGCAGAAATGTGGAAATCTGTATTTTCATTATATTCAATGTTAGTGGCACTACAGGCACTATGAAGAGTTAAGCACTGCTAATAGAAGACACAAGTAATTCAAACAAGCCATCATCACTGTCATCTTCCCTAACATCACTTCCAAGGCAAAGTATAGGCAAAAGTTACTTTCCCTTGATAGCATCTTCACTGAGCGAGTGATCTCTTAGGAGTCTGTCAAAGGCCAGCTCTCCTCAGCAGGATGCAGGAAAACCTAAAACTATGTGTTGGCATCAGAGAGACTGTCAGGAGACTACTGGTGATGTATTGCATGTGACTGGAAGATAATGCATCAGAATCACCCTTGGCCAGTTCAAACTGCACACACCACGGTCAGAACACACATCTGTGTGTGACACCTTCAGCCAAGTATTGAACACGAAGTTTCTGGTATATACGAATGAAATCCACAACTTGGGACTTTGTGTTTTGCTTTGCAGAACGAGACAACATAGGAGTCTTGCCATTTTTCATCATGACTGGCAGTCTCTTCCATGATGTTCATACTTTTCATTGTCTATTGCACACACCACCTTCAAGTCTCCTTCAGTCTTACCACTGGTCTCCTGACACCTTCCACCCTATCACTGCTTGATGCAGTGATACAAAACATATGGTTCAAAATCACATGATACATTTTAACTGTTGACATGGCAGATGTGGGGCCAGCGAGTGTGATGGTGGGAAACCTGGTGCAGGGCAACCGGCTGGCCAGTGCTCAGGGCCGGGAAATGGGCCTCATGGACAACGACGACGGCATGAGACGGGTGAGTGACACACAGCTCTACAAGGCAGCTTGCCCCTTCACTGATAGAATTGTTGCAAAATTATTTTGAAATCCTTATTGTACGAGTATATACATATATCACATTAAGCTATGTACCACAAACCTACACACACACACACACACACACACACACGGCCCGGTAGCTCAGTGGTTAGAGCGCTGGCTTCACAAGCCAGAGGACCGGGATTCGATTCCCCGGCCGGGTGGAGATATTTGGGTGTGTCTTCTTTCACGTGTAGCCCCTGTTCACCTAGCAGGACGTAAATCGAGGAGTTGTGACCTTGTTGTCCCGGTGTGTGTTGTGTGCCTGGTCTCAGGCCTATCTGAAGATCAGAAATAATGAGCTCTGAGCTCGTTCCGTAGGGTAACGTCTGGCTGTCTCATCAGAGACTGCAGCAGATCAAACAGTGAATTACACACACACACGTTTATAAATTGATTAATGGAATGGATCAAGTGGATAATGAGAAACTAGTCCTGAAAGAAGAATATGACATTAGAAGCACAAGATCGCATAGTAAGAAACTGAGGAAGGGAAGATGTCTGAGAGATGTTAAAAAATATAGTTTCCCGCAAAGATGTGTTGAGACTTGGAACAGTTTGAGTGAGAAAGTGGTGTCAGTAACGAGTGTGCATAGTTTTAAAGAGAAATTGGATAAGTGTAGATATGGAGACGGGGCCACACGAGCATAAAGCCCAGGCCCTGTAAAACTACAACTAGGTAAATACACACACACACACACACATACAATCACAGTATTGTAAGCCATGTTGTATTGACTTAAAGTAAAACAAAGCCAGGAATCCATTTCAGTAGTATATTTACACACACACTATAAACACTGTACAAGCCATATCCAGTAAGCCAAGAAAAGACACCACCATGAATTATTGAAGTAATTAGTAATCAGTTTGTATATCTTTGCATATCTTGACTATTCTTACAAGTAATGCAGATCTACTAATAATTCATATTTATTTTTGTTCCTTTTCATTATAAATCTTGATTGTTTTCAAATGAAATAGCTGCCATAAGGAGGACACTACATATCCTTATGGGAAGACTTCGGCTTAACTATGCATGCATATTGATAGTCACCATCGTCTTCCACAGCATCCCCAGTTCATTGCCGACATCCTGAAGTGGCGGGCGTCCACCACAGAGAATCATGAGATCCTGACTCTTCTAAACTCCAAGGGTCAAGTGGCCACCTCACTCACCTGTGCTCAGCTCCACAAGAAGGCAGAGCGAGTGGGCTGCCTTTTGCTGGAGAAGGGTCACATTAATACTGGTGACCACGTTGCTCTCATTTACCCTCCTGGAGTAGACCTAATAGCAGCCTTTTACGGGTGCTTGTATGTTGGTGCTGTGCCAGTGACAATCCGCCCCCCACATCCTCAAAACCTACAGTCTACAGTGAACACAGTTAGAACAGTTGTAGATGTATCCAAGTCTTCTATAATACTGTCTACCTTGTCAGTTATAAAACTTCTCAAGAGTAAGGTAAGTCTCTTGATGCAAAAAGAAATTATAATCCATAAAGAATACAAGTGAACAAAAGTTTGAGAGATTAAATATTTTGTCATTAATTATTTGTTATACATTAATAACTTGTAAGGTAAGGATAAATTTTGCCTTTTCTTTGCATTTTTATGCTTCATCCAGACTTTACTTCACAGGAGGAGAAGTTTGACAGTGGCAAGAAGTGGCCTCCAATTCTCGACACAGACGACCTCCCAAAGAAGCGGCTGCCCTCCATATACAAAGCACCCACACCAGAGATGATCGCCTACCTGGACTTCAGTGTCTCCACCACAGGAATGTTGGCGGGCATCAAAATGTCCCACGGTGCTGCAACCTCTCTCTGCCTCAGCATGAAGGTCCGTCTGAGTTTGGGTTTACTCCATCCTGGTGAACTAACTAACTCTCTCTCTCCACTTTTACATTAATACTGAGATGTTTTCCATTAGCACAATTACAATTATGATTCATGACACCCTGGTAATAGTAATAAGTACCTTTGTATTAATATACTTTTTACAATTCTTTTAACAACTTTGTAAAAGTTATGCTGCAACACAAGGTGGCCACATTCCAGCAAACTCACTGTTTTCACTGCTATTACTAGTAAAGGGTGGCCTTCATGTAGCATATTTTCACTATGGTGTTCACCCTTTAGTTATTAAGACAACATTTTTTTGTTCTTAAAGGTTGCGTGTGAACTGTACCCTTCCCGAGTGGTGGCCCTGTGCCTGGATCCCTACTGTGGCCTGGGGCTTGCACTGTGGGTCCTCTCCTCCATATACTCTGGACACCAGTCCATTCTCATTCCTCCAGGCGAGGTGAGTATTGTTGCTGCAGGCTTGCTACAGGTAGGGGAGGGTAACTACAGGCTGGGTTTCCTTCCCTTGGTCTATATCACCAACACTGCCCACACAAATCCTTTTGGCTCTACCTCTTGCTTTCTAAACCTTGGCCCCATTCCAGCAGTACATAACCATCATATAACCATCGATAAACGAATAAAATTCCATCTCAACAGGCCACGGGAAATTGGCCACTAAATAGGGTAGGGGAAACTGCATAAACATAACTTATGTACTCAGAGTAGCTCCTTGTATGCCCACCAGTGAATAATTGATTCTCTGGTTCTGAACCAATGAAAAATATTCAATTTTTAATTCAGCATTATACAAAAAGTGAAACTACGTACTGAAAAAAAAATGAGAAGCTTAAGCTATAGAACTTAAAAGAATCCTCAAATTTATTAAATTACTAATAAAGGAACCAATTGTGAGCCGTATGTCCATTGAAAGCTGTAGTATTTAGCAGTGCAGCATCTGGATTAAGATGTGAGGTCAGGTGGAGTCATTGGGAAGGTCCTCCACTCATCTGCCACATTTAGGATGGGAGGAGACTTTTATACAGAAAACACACCTTGATATTTATACCTCAATGGTGATGTGGAATCAAGCTAGAATGATTTCAGAATTAATTTTGGAAATGCATCATGAACAGAAAGAGAGAGGCATAACAGAGGAGTGCGCCCTTGCTGATACTGCCACCTTACCTGACATCTTCCAGACGCCGCACTGTTGCACACTACAGCTTTCAACAGAAGTGCAGCTCACAATAGGTTCTTTTTTTAAACACTCATAAATCTTTGAGGATTCTTTCAAATTTTATAACCTAAGCTTCTCTTATTTTGTCTCAGTACATAGTTTTTACTTTTGTTTAATGCTAAATTAAAAGTGAACAATATTTCTTCGTTCGAGAATTGATTATTCCCTGGTGGGCGTGTAAGACGCTGCCTTGAGTACTTAAAATTATGCACTTCAGTTTCCTCCCAATCTATGTTGCAGCCAGTTGGGCATCCCACCCCAATGCCTTTCTCTCTCTCTCTCTCTCTCTCTCTCTCTCTCTCTCTCTCTCTCTCTCTCTCTCTCTCTCTCTCTCTCTCTCTCGGACCTACCTTATGTTTACGTACGACAGACCATGATGAGGAGGCCTCTGTGTCTGTCAGACCACTCAGGTGCTCTCCCTCCATCACCTGTTGGGGAGAGACTGTTCTTGCTGCTCATTATACTGTATGTTCACTGCCACCTTACTTCTCTTAGCAGCAGTCTGTACAAAAGATAGTAAATGGTTCATAATGTAGCTATGTAGCTAATATCCCTCCATGAAGGGCTAACAACACAGCGTACCCATACATTCATACGAAGAATATATCTTCTAATTCACAACATTTTGCTTCACATACCTTGTAATTCACAGAATGTTGCTGGAATTCCTTCTTCAATGCACCACACACTTTCCTTCTTGTTCACTTGTGTTGGAGTTGAGACATTCATGGGAGCGAAGCTTTGAATTGTGACATACTCTGAAAGAACAATTTATTGTAAATAATACAATAAATACATTTCTTTTTTCATCTCTGCAGTCATCCCTACAGTTTTAACAGAGACTTGCCCTGGTCTGCTTATGGTGGATTTGACTTGTAGTGTAGATAAAATTACTGAATGTTTTCTTCACATTGCAGGTTGAGGTGAATCCCTCCTTATGGCTCTCTGCTGTCTCACAGTACAAAGTGCGCGACACCTTTTGCTCGTACGGAGTGATGGAGCTGTGCACTAAGGGCCTGGGCTCCTCCATTGCCCTCCTGAAACAGCGTGGCGTGAACCTGGCCTGCGTCAGGACCTGCGTGGTGGTGGCAGAGGAGCGGCCCAGAGTGCAGCTCACCAACTCCTTCTCTAAACTCTTCAGCGGCCTTGGACTTTCCCCCCGTGCAGTGTCAACCAGCTTTGGCTGTCGAGTCAATGTGGCTGTGTGTCTGCAGGGTGCGTCCTCCCCTGACCCCACCACCGTATTTGTTGACCTGCGCTCACTTCGACACGACCGGGTCACGCTGGTGGAAAGGGGCGCCCCCCACTCCATCTGCATCATGGAGTCTGGCAAGTTGCTGCCAGGAGTGAAGGTGGTCATTGCCAACCCCGACACAAAGGGACAGTGCTCTGATTCCAATCTCGGGGAAATCTGGGTTCAGTGCAGCCACAACGCCAGCGGCTACTTCACCGTGTACGGCGATGACGGCACCTCCAATGACCACTTCAGCGCCCAGCTGGTAACCGGCAACACAGGGGAGACATATGCCCGCACCGGCTACCTGGGCTTCCTGCGCCGCACTGAGTCGGTCCAGGCAGACGGAGAGCTGCATGACGCTGTGTTTGTGGTGGGTGCGCTGGACGAGACGGTCATCCTAAGGGGGATGCGTTACCACCCCATCGACATCGAAATGACAGTGATGCGGTGCCACAAGAAGATCTCGGAGTGTGCGGTGTTCAACTGGACCAACTTGCTAGTGGTGGTGGTGGAGCTGGACGGGGCGGAGTACGAGGCCCTGGACCTGGTGCCGCTGATCACCTCGTCCGTCCTGGAGGAGCACCAGATCATTGTGGGGGTCATTGTGGTGGTGGACCCCGGGGTGGTGCCCATCAATTCCCGTGGGGAGAAGCAGCGCATGCACCTGAGGGACGGATTCCTGGCCGACCAGCTTGATCCAATCTATGTTGCCTACAATATGTAAATAGTGAGCTGTTTTCAGCTGGACAGGATAAAAGACATTCATTTTATTTACATAACTGGAAGTTGCTCCAGGCTGGCAAGGTTCCTATTGCCAGAAAAATCGGAAAACAGGGAAATAGAGATTTTATGTTTTATGATGACTCATCGTGAGTGATTGAAGTGAGTTTTAAAAATGAATGAAAGGTTTGCTACAAATACACAATGCATCACAAGAACACTGTGGGTTAGCAAGGGCATGTATAGACATACACCTTGAATAACCCACAATATATAAAGCACACAGTCACTTTTGTATAATACAGGGATGTTATATCCAATAATTTTTACATTTATATTTGTTGTCAGATGTAAGATTTTTTTTTTTTTTTTTTTTTTTTTTCCCCATCTTTAAATAAGGATTTTCTATTATTTACAAGTGCCATGTGCAGCCTTTTACAATTGCATTTGTAGTGTGATATTTCAGTGAATATATTCAGTCATGAACTTTGGTAGACAGTTAATGCTAGATTGTGATAGTGTTTGTGAGGTTATAGAAAATTTAATAGACCATAAAGCTGCTTAGATATAATTGGTACAGAGAGAATGAATGCATTTCAAGTCATTTTTTGACCTGAGGAAATGTTTGCCACTTGATACAGCCAAACAGTGTGTGTATATAGTCATGTGATGGCTAAGACTCAGGCCTCTGTACATAGGGTACAGTAATGTACCAATTCCCATTTTATTTAGTCTTTAAAGGAGTCGTTTTTCCAGCAATTACGTGACTGTTTTCTAGCGCAGTAGTGCTGAAAGACGTGCTCGCCACCGTTTCTGTACATTTGTATAGCCGTAGATATGTTTATCATATAGTCTTGGAAGCTCGGCGAACAGGAACTTTGTCCCGCTCAAAGCTCCGAGTGTCGTCGGTCACCTCCGCACCCATGAGAAGCGTGTCGCATTAGTGCTTCAGACAAGAAGTGTGTAAAACTCCTTTTCGTAACTTGTGTGTAATGGAAGTATAATTTTAATTTTAGGCATTTGAGTGTTGAATATACCGAAACTGTCCTTTGAGGCATGCATGTGGAAAGTTCTTAAAATATGCTGGGGTAAATACTTAAAACTACATGATTGAGGCATGATAGGAACAATTTTTATGGGTGAGGAGAAAATCTATCTAGCATAGCCTAGCTGAGACACAGCACACCTTCAAGTGTTGCAGAATCATACAGATTTTATATAAATTTGCAGTAGAGTAATATAGTAAGATGATATTTTTTATTTCATAATTCTAAGCATTTTGCATAAAACTGAGGCTCAAGCTGGCTATTGTGACAATACTATGGTCCGTGTGTGGCCCAGTGAGGGCCTCAGTCCTTATTTTAACTTTGTACATAGTTTTTACATTGGAAACTAAACAATAAAAAGGCATGTGTGTATCTAGTTCACTTAGTTCATTCACTTTGGCTTCTTCAGTATTTCAGTGTGCCTCATTTCACCGTGCCTCAGCCTGCCACCTTCATTCTCATTACTTTTTTCTTTTTCATTTTTTCACAACTTTAATTAATTAAAATTCTAATCTTACAACTTTGTCCAAAATAAAATGTGAAGTAGGAGGAAGTATTTATATATATATATATATATATATATATATATATATATATATATATATATATATATATATATATATATATATATATATATATATATATATATATATATATATATATATATATATTTTCATTTATAATGATCTCTGCTTTTCCAAGTAAGATAATGATATGGAATCACTTCTGTAGCTGTATTACTAAGTCATTCACTTTTGTTTGGAGTCATAGATTTGTTGTGTGTACAGTATAGGTCAGCACTATTGTTTATAGCATTGCCAATGTAATGATTTAACATTTAATGATTGTAGAGGTGCAATGAAAAGTAATCAAAACAAAAAAAATACCAAAAAAAATTTATATGTCTGATTGGATAAAGTGTCTCATGTCTTCATTTCCTCAAAGGTAACTGAGCAAGGTGAACTTCAAAAAGGGAAAACTTTTACATACTCATGTCTATTATGGCTTTCTGAATTGACAGATTCCAGAGCAGCTACAGGTATCTTATGTTTTTGTATACTGTCTCTTAACATACAGTACAAGCAATAAATGTTGAGAAAAGGCTGGTCTTTGTCTTCATCATCAGACAGACAGATACACTTGGCCATCTGTTGCAACACTGTACACACATCTTGCCCCTCACTCCCACTGCACATCTGCCTGGCCAACCAAGGCAGGCATATGAGAGATTAGCATTGTGCAGTAATGGAGTGTGCAAAAAGGACTGCTGTACTGGGACCTTTGAGAATGAAGAGTTTGTACAACAGAGTGAAAGTGATTCACGGTTCTAATGTGGGACAATACAAAAAGGGAGTTACAGTGTGGATGAAAATGATGATTGTAATGGGGGACAGCATGACAGTGGAGTAACAATGTGGAATGTGTTAGCAGAAGACAAACTTCAACAAGGTGGTGGTAAATCTTAGGACAGTGAGAGGTGGAGGCTGCTCTGCTGGGAGCTCCCCTTTGGCCTTAGGGAATCATCCAAGGGAATAAAGGCTTCACAGATGATCAATCAATAATTAAGAAATGTGACTTTCCCTGAGACATGAATATATCAACACAGCAGAGAAGAAATGAAGAGAAAGACAAGATGCCAAGCCACAGCTTATAAGAGTGGGGCTTTTACCGCAGTTGGTTGGTTGGACACCACTTGGATAGGTGAAGGCTGTGCCTTGGGATATAACAGTTGTTAGCAACTGTGTGACATAGGCAGGCTCTTTCCATTGATTTTTTTCGTTATTCATATCACTGACTCCATGACCTAATATGGGCAAAATAAAAATTAAACAAAAATGTCTGTCATAACACAAAACTAATGTTCCTCAACATCCTAGGACAAAATAAGATCTCTGCCTCCAGTGTCATTGAAATTAGAGGTGGCTACTCCATCATCATCTCTGAAGAATGCGAAGCAGACTACATCTTCCACAAGAACTGCTACGACTAGCTATAGACAAACAACTTCCTCTCCATCTTGCCACCAGACCTAAAAGCACAATGGACTACTCAAATGAAAAATCTGCCAGAACAAATTACAGGACACTCTACCAATCACATCGAGGAAATCTAAAAAAAAAAAATAAACAAATTTTTTAAATATAAAAAAAATAGTGGACTGAAATTAACATAAGAGGCCATCACCAATTCCCAAAACGTCCCATCAAGATCTTCCATACCACAGTCTGCTCAAACAGCACAACAAGGAGGATGCTCATGTTTAACCTGTGAGTCTCTCCAAACCAAACAGCTAAAGAGGAATACATTGCCATCAACACGTCTCAAGTGTTATAAACGTGAGGATCACTACACCAACATTTGCCCAGAACATCAAGGCTTCAAATTCAAAGGCTGCTTGGAGTGCAGTAAGAAGGACCACTTCTGGCATCAATGCAAAAGCAACTATCAATTCTGAATCAACTGTGGTGAAGACTATCATACTGTAACTTATAATGCTCTGTTCTCAGAAAAATCTGGTAAAACAAAACTAAAACACCAAGAGAACAAAACCAACACACTTTCTCGGCAGTCACCAAGAATCAACAACAACAACAAGGCCCACTAACTTCCCTACCATAGACCAAGAAACCACAAAAATATTGATCTCCATCTTGTACAATCATATCACCAACAGTCACCAACCAGGAATCTACAACCACGAACTCAACAAAATGCTAACCTGTAACAAATTGCCAAATGTCATCATTCCCAGGAACCCATCCAAGATCATCTCAGCTGCTAGTTTCATCTCTGCCCAGGAAGCAAACACTCCAACCACCCACTCCCTCAGGTTTCAAGACTTTTGGAGAACTCTATTGTTCTTTAAGGGAACTGGCAATTAAGTGGACCTTTTTTGGATTTTTGTTGTCCTTGGTACACACACCTCAAAGATAATGCTCCAACCACCACCTCGTCGCACTAAGAAAACATCCACTCTATCAAGGAGAGAAAGAAATCAGCATCACCAGATGAAAACAAAGGAAGACCAGGAAGAGAAGAGTATTTCAAAAGAAGATTCCAACAAAGAAAATGGAACTGAAAACTAAGACTGGGAAAAGCAAGTCTCAATGTACTCAAGTTGTCCGAGATCCTACTCCAAGGGCTCATGTCAAATGAGAGCAATGACTGGTCTCCCAAAAAATAACACATGAACAAACTAAACAAACACACACTAGACACTACAACAGCACTAAAAGGAACCTACCACATAAAACAAAAGCTCAAGCTAAAAAGAATAAATAAAAGACACCAAATAATAACTGAAAAACTTAATATCATTCACCATAACATTTCGCACATTAGAGAAACACTTATCAATACATACAAGCAACAAGAGGCTGATATAATCCTCACCAACAGTCACAGTCTACAATAAGACACACTGAACATATAGGGATGCATGATACACAAGAAAAGTCACACAACTAACTCTAATGCCACTGCCTCAACTATCAAATGCAACATCTCACACAAAATAAGACAATTTCATCTCGAACAAGGTTGCTGTACAGGGAAACACACATACGCAAGACAACAATAGCCACCCTCTGTCAGCCGCCAGCAAGACAATACACTCCAGTACCGGATTTCATAAGACTATTCAGGAAAGACCAACCAGCTTACATGACAGCAGACTTAACCTATTTTATTATTAATTCTGCTTACTACTTGGCAATTCTATACAGCTTCAGAAACTTATGTCAGCATTAAAATAGTGAAGGCTCTGGCCATTAATCTTTTGACTTCCATAGAGCTTCCTAATGTAAATAAAATTGACTAATCATACCCAAAATTAAAGGTAAAACAGCGTCCCAGTACTGAAGAAGTTAAATGCCAATCATCCAACATTCAAATACAGACAGACAGACAAACACAAAAAGCTGACAAATACAACACCTCATTAGTAGCAGAGTAATACCTCATATTAGTCCCTGCTTTCACACACATTTTGCACACAACACTTCAGCAACACCAATCGTCTTTCTCACAACCAACAAGACCCACCACAACACATACGTCACCCAACCGAAACAGCCTCTATGATAAATCATTAATATTGTGGAGGAAGACACACAATCTCTAAATTTAGAAAAGGCAACCCAGAAAAACATCATATGAAAAAGTTATAAGCAATAAGGCACAGAAGAACTATACGTATAGGCAAATATGGGAAAGTTTTACAACAGAAGATGATGAGGAAGAATGTGACATAAATTATGAAACAATGAGAACTCTCATAAGAAATAACATACACGGAACAATACTGTTACCCCCGCCCCCCACCTCTCACACCTCCATCACACTAGCATAGCCTCACACCTGCAGCAGGTAAGAAGGTGTCAGCAAGCAATGAGCAGGAACGGCAAGAACATGCTGTAATGAGCCTGAGGAGGCTTACTCTTGCAGAAGGGAGGAGGGAACAGACACACTGGAGATGCCTTGACTAAACACGGTGTTTATTAGCATCACACGTGGCACAGGGATGGACAGCCACAATAGGAACAAAACAAAACACTTCCACGCAAGAAGTACTCCACAGACAAAATCCAGATGATGTGGCAGGTGGGGAGAGGTGTCCAGCCCTGACTGACTTGCCCAGTGCAGCCTCACCAACTCGCCTTCAAATACACATCCACACAAGTACATTGAGATGGATAGAAAATTATTTGAGGGGTAGAGAAATAAGGACGGTAGTTAAAGATATGAAGTCCAAGTGGAGACCAGTAGAAAGCGGAGCGCCACAAGGGTTAGTATTGGCACCAATACTTTTCCTCATTTATATTAACGACATGCCAGAAGGAGTGAACAGCTACATAAATCTGTTTGCAGATGATACGAAACTGTGCAGAGTTATAAAGCAAAAAGAGGATTGTGAAATACTGCAAGAAGACCTAAATAAGATCTGGGAATGGAGTAAAAAGTGGGAAATGGAATTCAATGTGAACAAAAGCCATGTCAAGGAAATGGGAAAGTAAAAGATGACCCGTGGGAATCTATTAGATGGGAGATGGAGTAGAACTGGAGAAAGTTAAACAGGACTTAGGAGTGACGATGGAAGAGAAACATATAATTTGCTAAGGAATATTGGAGTAGCATTTCACTACATGGACAAAGAAATGAAAAAATTGATAAGTACTATAATAAGACCCAGATTGGAATATGCAGGAGTAGTGTGGACCCCTCATAAAAAGAAACACATAAGGAAATTGGAGAGGCTACAAAAAATGGCTACAAGAATGGTTCCAGAATTTGAAGGGATGACATATGAGGAGAGACTAAAGGCTATGAATCTACCAACCCTGGAACAAAGAAGGGAGAGAGGAGACCTGATACAAGTTTATAAATTGATCAACGGAATGGACCAAGTGGATAATGAGAAACTGATCCTGAGAGAAGAATATGACATCCAAGCACAAGATCGCATAGTAAAAAGCTGAGAAAGGAAGATGTCTGAGAGATGTTAAAAATATAGTTTCCGCAGAGATGTATTGAGACGTGGAACAGTTTAGATGAAGAAGTAGTGTCTGCAACGAGTGTGCATACTTTTAAAGTAAGATTGGATAAGTGTAGATATGGAGACGGAGCCACACAAGCATAAAGCCAAGGCCCTGTAAAACTACAACTAGGTACAACTAGGTAAACACACACACACACACACACACACACACACACACACACACACACACACACACACACACACACACACGAAAAATGTAAGGAACAACCAAAATTGTTCTACAGATTCATAAATGGAAAAATAAGACAAAAAGAAACAACAGAAAGGTTAAAAGGAGAAAACGGAATGGTGGAAGACCCAAAAAGTATGGCAGAACTGTTAAATAGTAAATTTCATGAGGTCTTTACTAAGGAATCCAAATTTGAAAGACCACAGGGTAATAGAGAGACTGTCTATATGAAAGAGATTAAAGTAACCAAGCTTGAAATAAAAAGTTGATGACGGAATTGGATGAGGAAAGGGCAATGGGACCGGATGAAGTCTCAGGCAGAATACTGAAAGAATGTAGGGAAGAACTAGCAAGTCCAATATACAACATCATAAAATGCTCAATAGAAAATGGAACAGTGCCAGTGGAGTGGAAAAGAGCTGAGGTGGTTCCCATATATAAGAGCGGAAGGAAGGAAGAACCTTTAAATTACAGGCCGGTATCACTAACTAGTGTAATATGCAAGATGTGTGAAAAGTAATAAAGAAGCAATGGATCGAGTTTCTTGAAGACAACAAAATATTATCAAATAGCCAATTTGGTTTTAGAAAAGGTCGGTCATGTGTGACAAATTTATTGAGTTTCTACTCTAGAATAGTTGATAAAGTACAAGAGAGAGAGGATGGGTTGACTGTATTTATTTAGATCTAAAAAAGGCTTTTGATAAAGTGCCACATGAAAGATTACTATGGAAGTTAGAGGAGAAGGGTGGCTTAAAAGGAAGCACATTGAGATGGATGAAGAATTACTTAAGGGGGAGAGAAATAAGGACGATAGTTAAAGATATGAAGTCCAAGTGGAGAACAGTAGACAGCGGAGTGCCACAGGGGTCAGTATTGGCACCAATACTTTTTCTCGTATATATAAATGACATGCCAGAGGGAGTGAACAGCTACATAAATCTGTTTGTGGACGATGCGAAACTGTGCAGAGTCATTAAACAAAAAGAGGATTGTGAAATACTACAGGAAGACTTAAACAAGATCTGGAAATGGAGCAAAAAATGGGAGATGGAATTCAATGTGGACAAAAGCCATGTCATGGAAATGGGAAAAGTGAAAGACGACCAGTGGGAATCTATAAGATGGGAGATGGAGTAGAACTAGAAAAAGTAAAAAGGAAAAGGACTTGGGAGTGACAATGGAAGAAAATAATCAACCGGTTAGCCATATTGATAGAATTTTCAGAGAGACGTATAATTTGCTAAGGAATATTGGAGTAGCATTTCACTATATGGACAAGGAAATGATGAAGAAATTGATAAGTACTAAAATAAGACCTAGATTGGAATATGCAGGAGTTGTGTGGACTCCCCATAAAAGAAACACATAAGAAAATTAGAGAGACTACAAAAATGGCTACAAGAATGGTTCCAGAATTTAAAGGGATGGCATATGAGGAGAGACTAAAGGCAATGGATCTACCAACCTTGGAGCAGAGAAGAGAGAGAGGATCTGATACAAGTTTATAAATTGATTAACGGAATGGATGAAGTGGATAATGAGAAACTGATCCTGAGAGAAGAATATGACTTTAGAAGCACAAGATCGCATAGTAAGAAACTAAGGAAGGGACGATGTCTGAGAGATGTTAAAAAATTTAGTTTCCCGCAAAGATGTGTTGAGACTTGGAACAGTTTGAGTGAGGAAGTGGTATCAGCAAAGAGTGTACATAGTTTTAAAGAAAAATTGGATAAGTGTAGATATGGAGACGGGACCACACGAGCATAAAGCCCAGGCCCTGTAAAACTACAACTAGGTAAATACAACTAGGTAAATACACACACACGAACCCAAACTGAGCAACCAAACTATTCAGACAACACACACATGCGCACACACACATACACACAAGCCTGGACTGAGCAACCAAACCACTGCAACAATACACATACATACACAAATACCACTTCATAACAATACTTTACAATCACTAAATAACATACAGAACAATACCTTATGATCACAAAATAACATATACTCAATACCTTACAATTACACATACCCTAACAGACTGAACCACAACCTCATCACCCCAGAAACTATTATACAAGAAATAATACATAATAACAAAACCAGCCCAGGGGGTAAAGCAGAATCAATAAAACTATAATGACACTTTCCAGATCAATCCCTACCTTACCTCTACATCATCTTCAACTACAACCTCTCAGCAGACTATTTCCCAGGCAGATGGGAGTCTTTCTATCTTCCATCTCATTTCCGAGGTGGGTAAAACCAACACCATGTTTGTAATTATTGACCAATCTCCCTCCTTGAATTTATGTAAAGTTATAAACAGTTTGGCACCTAAGCCTTGAATAAAATATACCTCCCCACTGTCATAAAAAAAATTCCTATAGAATTTTTTAGAGAACAAAAAAGAATTTGATCTACAATGTGGTGTACTACCTCAAAGAAGTGTCCTTTCACCAACACTTCATAACATACGTACGAGACACCCAAAGACCACTACAAGGCAATACATATATGCTGATGACTTCCCAAAATTATACACCACCAAGAAAAATCAAGCAATTTCCTTTTCTTAAAGATAATCAGGGAAACCACAAACATAAACCACTATAAAAAGAAGAGGAAAACTAAAACCCACATGAACAAATTTACCATCATTCAAAAGGAAGCAAAGGTAAAGAGGAACTCAAGACACAATAATGACACATTTACTGGCTTTTACAGTAATTTCAAGGGTGAGGCATAATCGCATTCATAATTCGTAAGCCAAGCTAATGTGTAGTTTCTATTTTTACAGAATAGTAGGAATATGCCAATACCTAAGTGAAAAAAAAGAAGCATTTTTCACTTGAGCGGCAACTCTTCCACACCCAGCTGGTGGCCTTGACACATTGTGGTGGTGACGTGACTGACCTCGTGCCACTCACTTATATATATATATATATATATATATATATATATATATATATATATATATATATATATATATATATACAATTATAAATGACTCTCTCTGCTTACCTTTGATTCTTTAGTAAGAGAGAGAGAGAGAGAGAGAGAGAGAGAGAGAGAGAGATTAACAGAACAGTAGTGAAAACGTGGCAATACTGTACAGAGCCGCTCCCCCATGGCCGTAAATTAAGGCTGGTCAGACTTTTTTTATAGCAGCAATATGAGTAGTAGTAGTCTCTAATACATTGTGTAAATGCATTTTGATCACGTGTGTGTGTGTGTGTACAACTGAATTCCAACCCACACACCCACCAGCTGAGCTCCAAAGGGGACGTTATCTTGCTGCACCCCGGTGCTCTGTGGACCCTAAAGCCTCGTTCACACGAAGCGACTTTGGAAGCGCGACTCTGGAAGCGCGACTGCGGGCTGACTGTTCACAGACGGCGACACCAGTCGCGCGTCCACCTTGCCTACCCCCTCCCACCCCCAACTTCTGTCAGTCTGGTAGGATGGACGTGGAAGAAGCAACGTGTGCCTGGATAATTTATCGTCGCTGGCAAAGGCGGAAAAAGAAACCCAGACAACATTGGGTTCACCCTATTTCACATGACAGACTTACCCATGGTAAGTTCTGCACCTTTTACCCAAAATCAAGAGAATATGAACCAAAGTTCTTTAACTACCTGAGAATGTCCATCAAAACATTCGACGAGCTGCTGGCAGAAATCAGAAATGACATCTCTTCAGCAAGCACCATGATGAGGGACTGCATTTCGCCAGAAGAAAAACTTAACACCATCGCCTCGCTCATCCAGCCAATGAGGCGTAAATATTCACGAAAACGCGGGAAGCGGTCGCCTCGAGTGAACGGCCTCATAGATACACATGTTAACCAAGTCGCTCAAAAGACGCGCTTCACCGAGGGATATCTCGAGTCGCGCTTCCAGCCCAGCGACAAGCGACCACGTATGAACACTCCAGTGGACTTCCATTGACTTTGCAGTCGCGCTTCCAAAGTCGCTTCGTGAGAACAGGCCTTAACTCTTAATGTTCTAGAATTTTTTTGTCTACTGCTTTCTTCCTTCCTTAGCTTTTTGTTCATTCAATGATCTACTTATTCATTATATTTTTACACATCAGGAATATTGTCAAAAGATTTTAAGTAATACCAAAGCGGCACTTCCGCAATGAAAATATAGAGAATCAAAGGAGTTGGCCATCAAGATGTGCTGATAGTTCTGTCCTGCGGCAAGCTCAAGTCATAAAAAGAAGAAAACGCAGAACCAGAGATGAACACAATAGGGATGAGCGAACAGAAAGCCTTGTACACCGAAGGCGTGTACGAGGAAGCGGCTTGCACTAGTAATTCCAAAGAAAAAAAAGGAACCATGAAATATCAGCAGAAGACAGTAAGAAATGCTACTTTGCACTTAGCATCATGTTAGGAGAAACAAGTTTAGGAGACGAAAGGCTTAGGACTATTATACTCCAATGTAAAAGCGTGGATAGTAAAAGGAGTGTCACTGAAGGAGATAGGACAGTTGCCACTAATGTTGAAATGGCGTCCAGCATCCACTCAGGAAAGGATATATCGATGTGCAATGGCATTTCACTCAAGAATTTTGAGAAACAATTATATAAGAAGTAGGAGGAGGAGGAGGAGGGGGGAGTGTACCTAATCGTGAAGTGACCAGCGTGTTAGTGTCGCTGTCTCCACAAATAGATACGGAACAGGAACACATTGAAATATTCATATATGTAATATTCATAACTATGACACAACGAGGTAACTTAATTCATCGTAATGTATACCTACTTACTTTTGGTTGTAGTTATGGTGGTGGTGGTGGCATCGGCTGCGACAGTGCTAAACGAGTCAGCAGCTCTTGTGCAGCTGATCAGACAATGCCTCGCCAGCAGGACAAAAATTACTATATCGGTCTTCTTGTGATCTCTAACAATATGTATCGATTTATTTGTCCTCCATCCTTCTCTCTCTCTCTCTCTCTCTCTCTCTCTCTCTCTCTCTCTGTGTGTGTGTGTGTGTGTGTGTTCCACTTTATTGGTTACGCTCCTTAACTTTATTTCTCGCATTCATCTGCTTTTCTAGACTTCACTGTTACTACATTGTTACATTTTGCGTCATTACTTTTTCGCTTCACACAACATACTTTATTTGTTATACTTCACTACTGTTCCATTGCTTCACACTTCATTACTTCTCTACGCTGTACATAACACACTTATCTCCACTTGACGCAGCTTTTCTGACTCTCTACACTTCAGTTCCTCTGTCAACTTCAGACTACATTTTCCCCTCGTACACAACACTCATTTTCCGGTCATTCGTTTAGGATTAATACGTTTGGTTTGGAAAAGTTCAGAGGTTCTCATGGTTACTCTTCACTATGATGATGCAGAATTATTACCAGAGTATCACTATCACAACATAATCGTGAAAACACCTTAAAAATCGTAATAACCTCTGAAAACTGTTAAGTAAACGAGCTTAAACACAAATGCTTAGCCCCTTCAGTACTGGTACGCATTTTACCTCGAGTTTTGTGTATACGATTAAAATATTAATGGCCAGAGTCTTCACTATTTCAATCTCCCACAGAAGTTTCTGAAACTAAAAAATCACTAAATACTAACCAGAATGAACAGGAAAACGCGTCCTATTAATGAAGGGATTAGCCTCGGCGACACTTCATTGAGCAGAGAGTACTGAAGGCCGAGCATGGCTGAGCAAGGCGAGACTGGCTGTGCGTTCTTCCCCTGCGCAGGTTTATCGAGTCTCAAATGTTTTGGTACCTCTTCTCGAGTTCTTGAAGCAGGTTGGAGTGGTAGTTACTATGGTTTACATATAGGAAAAGAATAATACAAGAATAACAAATAACAAAAACAAATTATCTCCTGAAGCACAAAATAAACAATATCACGCAATATTAACTATACACTGATGTTTTCATATTGTAGAAGCACCATAGCTCTCTTTAATTAAATGCTGTATTTCTCTCCATATCAACCTCTCTTTCCCTACTTCCAGGACTTTTATCCACCTCTCCTTCCTTTCCCCCAGCATAAGGAGAGAGACAGTACTAAGCAGCAAATGTAATATGAAGCAAAAAATAAATAAATAATGGAATCAAATGTGGGATAATTTTCATGCAACCATCTTTACCAGCGCAAGCTTTACAAAATCGCCATCTTCCTGCCGCCAGTGGGGCCAACTTACAGCCAAGTATAAATCAGCAAGAGTGATGCTGGGACACACACTAGCAATGTGGTCAGCCCACAAACTTTAACCTGCTACTTTCTTTCACTTTCTTTTCTTTACTTCTGTCCAAACTCTTCATCATTCTCAATCTTTTTATATAAAAAGAAAGAAGAAAGGGACACACACTACTATGAACACTGTGATACTGATTGCACCATTAGACAATAACCTACTAGTATACTACAGGCCAGCTGAGATTTGCCAGTATCGTTATCTTATCTCTGCTTTTAATTCGGTGCAGTGGAAGTTCCTGGGGTTTCCATGAGGTTTCGATTTCAGTGATACCAAAACAGATTGCAATGAACAATTTGGACATTTCTAAGGAGCTTCTCATAATTCTGTTGATGTTTAACAAGGTCTGGTGGAAGTTATGGTGATTTTCAAAGTTGTTTTTTCTCTCTCTCTCTCTTTCTCTATGTGTGTGTGTTTAGAAGGGGCATTTTGTGGTAATATTACATGTTTTTGCCCTCCATGAGTTTATCCTTGTTTTCTCTCTCTCTCTCTCTCTCTCTCTGGTGAAGGTTAACAGCACACTTGGTTTGATTGGTTTACAGGAGTAGTGAGTGTTGACAGTGAGCAAAGTAGATGGTAGAGAGGACACACAGGTGGAACAAGTACTATGTATAGGGAATCATGCATTTCAAGGGGCTGTTCTTAGCATCTAACTGACTGTTGAACTTGACAAGCCATGACTGAGTGTTTAAGTTTAAGTAAGGGAAGTCAACAGTTGACACTTCAAAACCCAATGTCAGAAATAAGTGGAAACAGAGTAAACTGCCAAACCAATGCCACACCCCAGGCCATTCATTACTCACTCACTCACAAGTCCTTAGCACTCACACTGAGGAAAATAGAAAGGAAGACAAGCAGGGAAAAGAGGGAAGGAAAAGGTAAGGCCTCAGCAAAATTGATCAGGGAATAGAGAGATGGAAAATTCCTGAGAAAAATAAAGAAAGGAAAAGCTTGAGCAAAAGTGATCAGAGAAAAGAAAAAAAATCTATCACAAAATTTATCAAGGAAAATAAAGAATGGAAAAGCCAGCACAAAATTCATCAGTATGGAGGCAGCTCTCCACCCCGACCTCTGCATCCTTGCCAGACCGAGAGTCCCACCCCATGCTGTCAGTAGTGTTGGATCAGGGAGGGTTTTACTGGGACTGGCTTCTTCACATTCAGGTTCTCAAGCATTCACAAGACACTGACTGATAGACAACCCTTCTAAGCTCTATCCTTCATCATCTTTATACATCTTGCATGTGTTCCTTACAACTCTCACTAATGAGCTGAGTGCCTCTGTTCATTCTTGGTCTCGCAAGCACTACCCCTTCTCTCTGTCCTTGCCCTTCTCTACTGAGTTTAGTTTTACAGCCCTTTGAGCATTCAAGCAACACAATATTTTGCTTCCAATCACCTTCAACTCTTGCCTTTTGGTCACAAGCAAATATAAATGAGGTTTTGTAGTTTACTCTTTATATAAATGGGATGGCACAATCAACAAAACTGCATAAAAAAAACCATTTATTACTATTTACACTTTATCTACACTCTAAAACCAAGTCTGCTTTTGCAAATGTGTTATGAGAGAGATGAAAGTTAAGGAAGTTTGTGGTGTTTTCTTCAACATGGTAAACAATGAGACAGTTCCCTACTCTGCAATTCACCTCACCTCCTCCAACCCTCAGATGATGGCAGAATCAGGTGTGTGGTAAGAGTGTGCAGTGCTTTGTGTGGCCACCCTGTGTGGCCATACAAAGCTGTGATGTATGGAAGGATGACTGGAAGAAAGCAAGTTAGTCATGACATATTACCAACAGATCACACAAGAAAAAAAAAACATGAATCAACCTCTACTTCCAGCCATAAATACAGGCAGTGAAGCCAAGAGACATCCTTCAAATCAACATTACACACACTGCATGGAAGTGAATTCAGAGACTCCAACACTTACTATGCACAAGTAACTAAGCAACATAATGTTCACGCTAAGTTGGTTGGCTTGGCAACGGTGGTGTCTGAGGAGGTTGTTACATTGGACTTGATTGTCAGTCTGTTGGAGAACCACTTGGGACGTTCTGTCGGCACCTCAAAAATACGCTTTCCCTAAAAAAAAGATATAAAGACAATACATCAGGCTTATCAATTAATTCCTCTAATGTGACATGATGACAGCATCACTAACAACACTTAGCACTTGTTCCCTCCTCCCTCCCATACTAGTGAGTGCTGCACACCTACACACACTGAAGCCTTCCCACTGTATTAAGTCAGGGTGACTGATAAGCTGCAGGAAACACTAAGGTGATCTCATTGCCTAAAAAGAAAGTGTGAGATAAACAAGAAAGATACACAATAAAACTAGTGCTAATGATAAGAATCCCTGAGAAATATAAACACAACAGTGATATGTTTATGAGAGAGAGAGAGAGAGAGAGAGAGAGAGAGAGAGAGAGAGAGAGAGAGAGAGAGAGAGAGAGAGAGAGAGAGAGAGAGAGAGAGAGAGAGAGAGAGAGAGAGAAAATCAAGGTGGTTTCACCTTCAACAACTGCTCTTCTATTTTCTCTCTGCTTGGCCAGACACCTCAGGGTCTCATCTCTCAGCTGACTCTCTTCTAACATCACTTCTTCCCAGTTCCTCTTTTTCACTCACTGCACTCATATTTCTGACAACTTCATGCTTATACTTTCTTCTCTATCACCTTAATCCCCAGTAAGATTGGCTGCTCTCATATGGGCACAGATTCAGAAACCTGATGCTCTTTCAACACTACAATCATTAAAGGCCACAGAGATTATTAGATAGGATTTCAAGAGTGTTTCCCGTTAATAACTTAGAAACCTTGTTAATGTCACTACAACATCCTGAAAAACTCACATAACTTAATGAGAACCTTTGTTCACACTACCCACCAGGACAGTAAAGCCACAACCCCTTCAGTTACATCCTGTACCTACTTACTGCTTGGTCAAAAGGGGCTACACATATTAAGGGGCTCACTTATCTGCCTCACTGCACCCAGAACTCAAACCAAGGAACCCACAAATTCTCAGTAGTGACTATGCACTGTGTGTGTGTGTGTGTGTGTGTGTGTGTGTGTGTGTGTGTGTGTGTGTGTGTGTGTGTGTGTGTGTGTGTGTGTGTGTGTGTGTGTGTGTGTGTGTGTGTGTGTGGTGCCTTGTCTGGGCCATCCAATACAGGATTACCAACTTATTATGTGTATATATATAGATACATCACCCACATCTTATCGGACCAACAATAGCAAAGAAGAATCAATTCATGAGACATGAGAGAGAAGAAAGGCAAGTTGAAGTGTTCACCAGGCCAAAGATTGGTTCATGAGCCTTGGACTGAACAGGAGACAAGTTCAAGTAAGAATTTGCATTGCCACAAAGCTGACATGATTCCTGTCAAGGTCAAAGGAAGACTCACCTCATGGAATCCATCTTTAGTGTTGACTTTCTCTCCCTTGAAGACTGGCAAGGCCTCATGCTCCACTGGGCTGAGGCCTTGCATAGACACCATTGATTCCTGCATTGCCTGCGTGATCTTCTTGTTTTCGCCATAGCAATTTGCTGCGGGAAAAAGATTTTAGTATCATACACACATTTCTCAAGTTACTGGGAATTACACATTTCTCTACAGCCTGATTTTGTTTTGTTTGATTTTGCAGTTTGTAAGTTCTGTCTGTGTCAGTGGCTGATTTCTCTCTTTGAGGAGCAAGTCAAGGCAGGCTTCTACAGTGCACACAGCATTGTCTCAGAGCAACACTCACAACACACAGCCTTGTCTCAGAGCAACACTCACAACACACAGCCTTGTCTCAAAGCAACACACAACACACAGCCTTGTCTCAAAGCAACACACAACACACAGCCTTGTCTCAAAGCAACACACAACACACAGCCTTGTCTCAAAGCAACACACAACACACAGCCTTGTCTCAGAGTAACACTCATAATACACAGCCTTGTCTCAAAGCAACACACAACACACAGCCTTGTCTCAAAGCAACACACAACACACAGCCTGGTCTCAGAGCAACACTCACAACACACAGCAGTGTCTCAGAGCAACACTCACAACACAGCCTTACCTCAGAGCAACACTCACAACACACAGCCTTGTCTCAAAGCAACACACAACACACAGCCTTGTCTCAGAGCAACATTCACAACACACAGCAGTGTCTCAGAGCAACACTCACAACACACAGCCTTGTCTCAGAGCAACACTCACAACACACAGCCTTGTCTCAGAGCAACATTCACAACACACAGCAGTGTCTCAGAGCAACACTCACAACACACAGCCTTGTCTCAGAGCAACATTCACAACACACAGCAGTGTCTCAGAGCAACACTCACAACACAGCCTTGTCTCAGAGCAACACTCACAACACACACCTGGGAACTCACTCCTTGCTTTCTGGCTGCCTTCAACATACACTTGGGGAACAACACAAATGTTTCCCAGGCCAGCCACAGTACACAGCCAGGCAATCTCCTCAACACTGGCCAAACTGTACAACTCTGTTCAACATTATGCATGATGTGCTTCATGATTCACTGAATTCATTTATATGTTTTTTCCATGGTTTGGTAGTTTGGGTGTCTTACACCAACATCACCTAAAACCATCAAATTCACACTGAAATTTTTGGTGTTGTCTTGACTGAGTCTTCTTATCCACCAAAATATACAATACATATATATATATTTTTTTTTTCAGTAGTAGGGTTCTGGATAAGGGAAGAAGAAAAAACTAAAACTAAAAGCTTCACTAAAGGTGCCAGTCCTGAGATAATAGTAAAAATAAAAAATTAAAAAAAAAATAAATAAAAATCCTTACTACTTTCTAAATTTATACAGTTTCTCCATGGCAACGCAACACAACTCACGATACAACATATAACACGACACAACACACAACACAACACAACACAACTCACGATACAACATATAACACGACACAACACAACACAACACAACACAACACAACTCACGACACAAGCGGCCTGGCTCGTGCATGTGGCCGCAGTCGTCACAAGTGAGCAGTTTGCGGTACGGCAACATCTTCTTGTGTTTGTTCTCAAGACCAAACTTCCGGATGAGTCTCCTTTCCCGGCTCCTCCTGTTCTTGGGAACGGCCCACAGGATGCCATCTTCTGTAGCCGGGGGATGGTGAGTGGTGTTGTGCTGGGTGGTGGTGGGGTGGGGTGCTGCAGCCACCAGGGGCAGTGGGGAGGACCTGTAGTGGTGGTGGTCAGGTGAGTACCCATGAGTCACCATCAGACTCTATTGGGTATTTCATCAAGTAAACAGAGAGAGTATTGACCTCAAGGTTGGCTGAACTGGCCACAATGAACTCTGGAACCACTACACACTTAACTCTAGAACACCCAGCCTGCTTCTCTATTTACCATTTCTTATAACTTGATCCCTTTCAAGAGAAAGGTTTCCCTATCTGTTTCTACATTTCATTCTTCCTGTGACTGTCACTCTTTCAAGACAACCATCTTTTGAGTTTAGATGACACTTTTGACCTTTGCTTTTAAGAGTGTTCCCTTAGTAGAGATAGCTTTCTCTTTCTCTCTCTCTCTTAGCCAGCACCCCTCTCACACAAAAAAAATTAAAAAGAAAGTAAATAACCCTCTGAACACACAAATAAGAACCTTGTATGTTATGCATACAGTAATTATGACACAAGCTCTCTTCCTTTTCCATGCACACTCTGCACACACCTTTGGGCCACAGAGACCAGACAAGAGTGTCCACAGCGGACGACAGGAGGCGCAGCTCACAGCGCAGGCGTCCCACAAGCCGTGCCATCACTGCCAACCTTACACACCTGAAGAATAAATGCAAAGTTACTAAGTGAAATGTTGTCTGTCACAGAGCATCTTACATCTAACTCTCATAATCCACCTGCCATTGTGTAGCTTGGTGAAATACAGTTATCCCTTATTAACCTCTTCAGTACCATAATGCACTTCCATATCCATTCTGCTTACTATTTGGTGATTTTTTTTTTTTTATAGCTCCAGGAACTTTTGTGGGGGATTAAAATAGTGAAGACCCTGGCCATTAATCTTTTGACCTCCAAAGACTCTTCCTAAAAAAAAAAAAAAAAAATCTAATGTCCAAGTACTGAAAGGGTTAACCACAGCTTCAGTTTGCCAACCACAAATTCAAATATATGTAAGAGAGCAGGTGATGAGAATCAACCCACCAGTGTTCATTGTTTTCTTTTTTTACTCTTTATGGTTCTTTGATATACAAAATAGAGGGCACTGAGGGTCTTCTTAACCCCTTCAGTACTGGGACACATTTTTACCTTAAAATTTATGTATGATTAAACCATTTTATTGATATTAGGAAGGGTCTATGGAGGATACAAGAATCATGGCCACAGTTTTCACTATCCTAATTCCCACATAAGTTTCTGAAGCTGTATAAAATCACCAAACAGTAACCAGAATGTATATGGCAATGCATCATGGTACTGAAGGGGTAAAGGGCACCGACTTCAATAATGTACTATGGTTGGGGATGGTGGAGTGTGCTGAGGGTGTTCTCAAGGTACTGTGAGTGGGTGTGGGTGCTGAGGGTGTTCGTAAGAGGGCATTAATCTTCCATGTACTTCCCTTACCCATAGGTGTGTCTTTTGACTAACCTCTGTGGATAACAATGGGATGACTGTAGTGTAATGCAAGTCAATCGTATGAAGCCAGTTGTTTCAACTAAAGATTCTATCACTAAAATCAATGTTACTCAGATAGGTTCAGATCGCAGCCATAAAACTAAGATATCAAAATCATGTAAGTATTTTCTTATCTACAATAACATGAAATTGCCAGAACTGGATCTAGAGTTCCAACAACCTCACTCTAGGAAAGAAGCTGAACAGGACAGGAAAGTACATCACAACTAACAGAGACAGACACAAGAATAACTCCTAACAGGACCATTTGAGGAAATGCTAAATTTAGTCTATTTTGGTATCTCTGACCAAGTAAACTAACACAAGCTTAATCTTACCTTAAAATTAACCAAACTTATGCTATCTTCCCTGAAACTAACCAAACCTAAGCTAATCTTACCCTAAAACTAACCAAACTTAGGCTAATCTTCCCTAAAACTAACCAAATATAAGCTACTCTTACCTAATCTTACCCTAAAACTAACCAAATCTACGCTAATCTGACCTAACTTTACCCTAAAACTAACCAAACCTCAGCTACTCTAACCTAACCTAAAATTAGAATTAAGGTTGCCATTTAAACACTTCTTGTCTTGCATTCTATCACTTCCACAATTTCGAGGATGATACTGCAAGCTGCATTACATTCAGGCGCCATAACACTGCAGGCACAGTACACATTAATCTTGCAATGTTACCGAAGGTGAATTTCACAAGATCGGGGTTAAAAACAAGAAAATATAACAAAAACACATTAAATCACGTCACATCTTACTAATTTGCCACTAATAAAGAATAATTTAGAGGAATATAGAGAAAACTTTGCTTCTCTACACACACACACACACACGGGATGTAACTCGAGGGGTTGTGGCCTCGCTTTCCCGGTGTGTGTTGATGTGGTCTCAGTCCTACCCGAAGATCGGTCTATGAGCTCGCTCCGTAATGGGGAAGACTGGCTGGGTGACCAGCAGACAACCGAGGTGAATTACACCGGCAACTCACTCTTATGTTGAAGCAGATTTTACACGCAACCAACACTCTCTGTGGTGTGAGTGTGGTGTGCTGGTGCTGTACTGCTGTGTGGCTACGATCACGGCGCTGTGGTGTAAAGTGGTCTGCTTCAATTTTCACCACAATGCTCAGCTGTGGTGGTGTTGTCTTGTTGTGGTCAATGTGGTGGTGGTGGTGGAGGGAGAGTAAGGGTTTGTCTTTGCAACGGGACCTCTCATGTTGTTCTCTTATTTTGTTTTTGTGCTGGTTTGTATATTTCCTTCTTTTCTTTTATTATCAACTTTCATCTATTTTTTCCTTTTCTTTCCCTATCAATTTTTTATTTATTTTCTCCTTTTCTTTCACGATTAACTATTTCCTATTTTCTCTTTTTTCCACTTTTAACTTCATCTATTTTCTCCTTTTCTTTCGCTATCAGCTTTTATCTATTTTCCCCTTTCCTTTCACTATCAACTTTACCTCTTCCTCCTCTTCTCGTGATCACTGTTCCTTCTTTATTATTAGCATGTATCTTTTTTTTTTTTTGTTGTTATTCTAGGCAATGTTCTAGTATTTCTTTAATTTCTTTTTATTTTTCAGTATTCAATTTTTGTGTTTTCTATTCATAGGTTTGTTATTTGGCGTTCACTTTATTCATGGGAGGGATCTCGTCGTTTTACTAGATAGCTACTACTACTACTACTACTACTACTACTACTACTACTACTACTACTACTACTACTACTACTACTACTACTACTACTACTACTACTACTACTACTGCCACCACCACTACTACTAGTCTACTATTACTACCACCACCATCACCATTATCACTTCTACTACTTGTCTACTACTATCACCACCACCACCACCACCACCACCACTACCACTACTACTACTACTACTACTACTACTACTATTATCACCACCACCACCACTACTACTACTACTACTACTACTACTACTACTACTACTACTACTACTACTACTATTACTAATACTATCACCACCACCACCACCACCACCACCACCACCACTACTACTACTACTACTACTACTACTACTACTACTACTACTACTACTACTACTACTACTAAAACCACAGCTATTACTTGTACCCTTTTCACATCACCACCACCACCACCACCACCAGCAAAAAGAAAGGAATAAAATATGGCGCGTTTGCTTTACCTTTATCAATTAATTAATTCATGAGATGATACACAATACAAGATGCATCATACACAGAAATATGATTAAATAGATAAACAACACCATATAAACAGTACTGTAGTATATAAAACAATCAAGCATAGTTCAGAATACGTCAAGTTAATTGTATGCATGCCACGTGAAAAAAATAACCCACCTAAACTTCACGTTATAGAAAAGAAACACATGAATAAATCCTTTAACTGAAATGTACATAAAAAAAATTGTAATATTTTGAATAGCGCCTCTCTAAAACCCTTCAGTGCCATGACGCGCTTCCATATTCATTCCTGTTTCTATTTGGTGGTTTTATACAGCTCCAGAAACTTATGTCGGGGATTAAGATAGCGATGACTGTGGCTATTAATCTTTTGACCTCCATGTTCTAATCGTACACAAATCTCAAGGTAGAAATGTGCTCCATACTGAAGGGGTTAAAGGCGAAAAGATATGTCAAATTATTATAAGCATGTATCTTGAAACCTCTCTTTTGAAACTATTTAAGTCATAGGTAGGAGTCACTAAATAATCAGTTAGGGAGTCACAGAGTTTACCGGCAAAATAGATGAAAGAAAGTGATTACTGGTTAACTCTTGCGTTTAAGGTGACACAGAATATAGTATAGAGATGAAAGTGAGAGACGATGACACTTCTCACACACTTCCATCTGCAGCAATGTCATTGTTGTTTCATGTAGATGTCCTCCTCACAGTCAGTCATTGATGCAATTCCAACACACACCAACATATGAGGCGTTTTCTCCAGCATTGACAGGTCACTTTTCATTTACTTCACCGCGGCGACAAGGTGAGAGTGAGCTATGTGTACAGGAAGGCTGCAGACCACACAGCACACATACTACCGCCTTCCCAGCCTACACACACCCACCGCTCGCCTATCTTCCGTTATACTGAAACAAACCACTACATGTCAGTCCATAGGAAGGGAAATAGTACGGGTTATAGATAGGTCAGGGAGGAGGAAATACAGAAACAGATCAAGATTATTAAAATATACCAGAAAAGGGGATGAATGATCGAGAATATTCGTTTACTCTTGCATTAGAAAGAATTAAACGAATATCATACCAATTTTAGAAGGAAAGAGAACAAAAGAAGAGAAGGAATGAACAATAACGAAGAGAAACATGAAAGAAGCGCTGTTGGGAGTAAGTTCTCCCCGAGTGAAGTGCTGTAATTCATATCACCTACCGCACCGTCGTCAGCCTTACCTGGCCAGACTTGAGGCACCTATTATAGCTCCACCCTTGTCTCATGCATCGCTGTAACATGGAAATACAGGATCAGTCGCCATGTTTGAAGGCTGGGCGAACACAAACCTGATAGGTAACAGCTATTAATGGGGAAACGTTAGCCTGGTTTAAGAAATGCACAAAAAAAAAATAATTAATTGATTAATTAATTAAATAAGTAAATAGATAACAATAGACTGGAAACTTGAGACTAATGTGGTATGAAGGGTGCATAGAAACATATAGAAGAAAGAAAGAAGAAAAGAAAAAACTGAAAACTGGTGGATTATTCTGACAGCATATAAAGTATAATGTTACACACCAGAGATATAAAATAGATAAATAGAAGAAAGAAATAAAGTGTCATATGCGCGCGCGCACACACACACACACACACACACACACACACACACACACACACACACACACACACACAGCTTTGGGTCATTTTGTGGCAGTTTAGTTTTCTCATCATTATTAATGTATTGTTATTAATGTATTTACTAATGTTTTTTTTGTTTATATATTCAACTAATTAATCTATTTATTTTTGTATTCATTATAATTTTTCTTTGATCGGCACATTTTTTGTTGGCCTGTGAACGCTTTGTGTGTGTCATGTAACTCTCAATGAATGTTACACGAACCAATAAAGCATCAGAACATTTTAAAACACGTGATTGTACGAGTATCACTTTCCCCGGGCCAGTGTAGCTACCCAGCCAATGCCAGAACTAGTACGTAGTGAATCTTTGTTACTATACTAGGTGCTTCTCTAAGTGCTATCTCGAGGTTACGCTTGTGCAAGGACCTTAGAGTTGGGAAAACATATTAGTTTGTGCGTAACAGTCGCACTGCACGCTTCACCACACCACACCCCAGCCACACTTTACTCGGCTGATACCAGTTTATACCACCACCTCTTAGTATATACTTTTGCCTCTGTTGCAATAGTACTGCCATGTTACTGTATGCAGGCTACCTTTCCAGTACTGACACATTACACCAGTGCCTCCGCCAATACTGTCATACATCAGTGCCTCCCAGGACTGCCACATTACATCAGTGCCTCCTATGACTGCCACATTACTTCAGTGTCTCCACCAACACTGTCATATTGCCACAGATGTCTCTACTATAGTATACATAGTGCATACCGTCATTTTTTGCGCGAGCGGTAAGACAGTGATTCCTGCAAGTCTCACCTGAACAGCTGTCTGGGAAACAGCCGTCTGGGAATTCTGCAAGCAAGTCCGCTCACTGATCCCTGCCCTGCGACACTCCTGCAAGGGTATTGCTTTCATATATTGTTTTGGCCTTGACCAGTACCTATCTTCATTAAAAAAAAAAAAGTAGAAAATAAAATAAGATAGAAAAATAGATAAAAATTTGCGTGGCGGTGTGCGGGATCTCACCTGGCACATGTCCATCACTTCCCGGCTCATATTAACACACACAATCCTGGCGGTGTTGAGACACGCCAGCCGCTCGTGCACGCAGCTCTCACTGGTGCAGGGAAGGTACCTAGACGGGCACGACGCGGTCACCTGCAGGAAAAATCACAAGAAGCAGAAACCAGGAAATCATAAGATACTTCACACGCGGCTGGCCCTAGAATACTGTATGATTATGAACATGTTAGCTTACGTATTTCCACCACCGGTCATATCCATCCTGGTCTTCTTTGAAAGCTCCTATCTACTGAAGAGAGAGAGAGAGAGAGAGAGAGAGAGAGAGAGAGAGAGAGAGATTTCACAAGTCAACTGCACCTGCCATGCCAAAACTTACCTGAGGCTGCTCCGTCGCTACTGCTGGGGCGGTAGCGGCGGAGGGGGTCACGACAGTGGTGGTGGTGGTGGTAGTGGTGGTAATCATGGGTTCGGTGGTGGTGGGGGTGGCACTAGTGGTGTTGTCGTCGATGGTGATGCGGACGAGGGCGGTGGTGGTGGAGCCCTGGCCCAGACGTAGATCCCCTGTGACTCTGGTGCCCTGCTCAAGAAGCGAGAAGGAGAAGCTCAGCGTATTGCCTTCCCGTATTCTGAAGCGTTTTGCTCTCACCATCATTGCTTTCCAAAGGCTCCAGTAGAAAATACTCGTGTTTTTTACGAGAATCCTGGTGATAGATTGGCAAGATTGCTAGTTTATTCTAAAGAGAAACTGTCTCGAAAACCCGGCTAGTTGTCTCTGTTGCCTTGGAAAATTGTCGTAGTGAGAGGGGAAGGAGTTTCTGAATACGGGTGTCTCGGTTATATTTTTAAACACACTTGCGACGCACCTCCACTACTTTCAAGACTATATTTGAAGGCACATGGGTTTTCAAAAATGTTTCTAATTTTCCAGTGACAGATTAACAAAATTTCTACATTACCAATAGGCCAAACAGTCTTGGGAACATGGTTGATCAATTCTGCAACCTTTCGAAATAGTCGTGGTGAGTGAGCATCAAGTTTATGAATAATAATAGAGTCATATTCTGAAACACCTCGGCCGCATCTTGACGCTTTTCAATAGGCTCTAGTTGAAGCTTCACAAATTTTCAACTTTTTTATGCTTTTAGTTACAAATTAACAAAACGTCTTCATTATTAGCAGAAAAAATACTATTGAGATCAGCTAATCATCTCTTTGGCATTTGAAACACGGAATTTCTAAGAATCTACTTTCAGATTAACAAAGCGTCTTTATTATTAGCAGAAGAAATACTCTTGAGAACCCGGCTGATCATCTCTTTGGCCTTTGAAAATAGTCGTGGTGAGAGAACAAAGAGTTTTAGAATACATGCCATAAGGGAAGCTGGCCGAAGCCACCAGACCTACAGTATACCAAGCAGTTCCTTGATGCCTCTCCGCGCCCAAACACACCGCTACTGTCTCTCTACCCGGGAGGAGGAGGTGGGAATGTTTAGCGTCATCACACAAGAACATAAGAAAGTAAGGTCCAGAGGCATCGATGGCGTCTCTCCGATGTTCTTTAAGGAGTGGCGGAAAGGTGAAGACTACTCCCGTCAGGCGTTTGTCAAGGGCGGATAGACGGTTGAACAGACAGATAGACAGATAGAAAGATAAATAAATGAATAGATAGATAAACAGAAAGATAGATATACATGCACACATACATACATAGGTACATGAATAGATTGATAGGTAGATAGATCGATCCGCAAATTAAGAGATAGACAGATGAATGAATAGATAGATAGACAGACAGGTAAACAATAAGTTGACACAAAGGCAAACAAACAGATAAATCTACAGGCAGACAGATCAATACAAAGCTAAACAGACAGGCAGACAGATAAATAAATGAATAACTAGACAGGTAAACAGAAGATAAATAACTAGACACGCAAAAAGTTGGACAGACACAAACAGACAGACAAACAAGCAGACAGAGGCAGTGGCGGGTGACCTGGGGCGTGGTGGTGGTGGTGGCGGTAGTGGTGCAGTCTTCCTCGTCACTGGAGTCGAAGCAGTCTGCTATACCGTCACACAACATGTCTTGGGGGATGCACATCTCCTCACTAGAACACTGGAACTCGTCTGGCTGGCAGCTCTGCATATGGTAGAGGTGATGATGGAGATACAAATGGCGTGACCCGCTCTATATATTATACATTACGGACCATATATACTGACACGTGGTGATACAGAATAGGTGCCCCGCCTCATACAGTACATGTAATAGTACGGTTCTAGGTGTGCACTGACACAGGTGATGGATGGTTGATAGAGACTTCGTGTTACGTGTAGCTAGTAATGGGAAAACTCTGACCTATTATAAGAAATACAAGAAAGAAATAAAGCTGGTGGGCTATTTTGGCAGCCTATAAGAAGCTATTAAGCAAAGTCAAATCTTCCTTTAAAACTCCCTCCCAAATGACTCTGCATTAGCAACCTGACCAATGAGTCTGTTCTGTTCACCCAACACTCCGTTTGAGAATCAGTTCCTTCCTATCTCTTACTTCCATCTCACTTTACCAAGCTTAACCTTTAACCACTTGCATGGCCCGTCCTGATTACTGACCCTCGGGAATTTTACGTCACCAACTAACCAGGAATGTTGAGGAAGGTGTGGTTGATGTTTCTGTGGTTGATGTCGGTGTGGTGGACGGCGTTGTGGTGGACGGCGTTGTGGTGAGCGGTGTTATGGTGGGCGGGGTTGTGATGTCCGGGGTTGTGGTGGGACAGTCCATCTCATCAGTATTGTCGGAGCAGTCCATCACACCGTCACAGCGCTGGCTTGCCTCCAGGCAGGTTCTGTCACTCAGGCAGAAGATCTTGTCCCTCCCACACTGCAGCTGTGAGAGGAAGGTCACCGGTCATCTGTAGTGCAGTGCAGGATTTTTCCAACATTCTGAAGTACTTCTGCGCCGCACTTCCACTAACCCAAAGTTCTAACTGGTTTCTCGGTTTCTAAGAGTGTTTTTACAGTATTAGTGACAAATTTATACAATTATAAAAAGGAAAAAAAAAACAGTCTTGAGAATCCAGCTAAGCATTTGTCCCCTTTGAAAAGAGTGGTGGTGAAAGAGCAAAGGGTTTCTAAATCCGGGATTTTGTGTGAGCCGTCCACACTCCTTATCATCAAGCAATAGTGCGGCTTGAGAGGGACTCAGCGTCAGAAGAACATGATAATTCAAGCAAATACAGGAAGCAGTAACAAGCCAGCAGGCCTACACGTGGCAATCCTTAGGTAAAATTATGATACTTCACTCTCTCTCTCTCTCTCTCTCTCTCTCTCTCTCTCTCTCTCTCTCTCTCTGTTCTAACCCCGTAGATGCAGTCTTGCTCGTCGCTGGCGTCCTCACACTCGGGGTATCCGTCACACCGCCACCACGAGACAATGCATCTTGACGACGAGACGCAGCGGAACGTGTTAAGTGGGCACGTGCTCTGCTTGACAGGGTTTAGAAGGAAGTGTTTGTATGTGAGAACCGCACCACCCAACGAACACCAACAAAAAGAGTGCTTATGTATACATGATACACTAAACACAGTAAACACAGTAGACATTCATTAGTATTAAAGAGGGAATGTTCATTGCTTATATACGTGGTAGGTGCTGTGTCGTGGTTGGGATTTAATCTCTTTATTACCATGACTCTTTTCCATATTTATTCTGCTTATTATTTAGTGATTTTATACAGCTTCAGAAACTTATGTCAGGATTAAAATAGTGAAGACTCTGGCCATTAATCTTCTGACCTGCATAGACCCTTCCTAATGTCAATAAAATCGTAGGTAGGGGTTAGAAGTGGCGCGGTGGTTAGATGTGGTAGAAAGAAGCGTGGTGGTGCGAGTAGGGACATGTGAGGCGTGGCGTGGTGTGGAGGAGAGGCGTGGTGGTGTGGGTAGGTGTTGAGGTGTGGTCTGGTGTGGTGTGGACGAGAGGTGTGGTGATGTGAGTAGGGACTGAGGTGTGGTGTGGGGTGGTGTGGAAGCGTTGTTGGATAGAGATAAGAACTGTGGGATGGTTAGAAGGTTAAGACAATGTGGTTACTTATGTTGGGTGTAGATAAGTTAGTTCAGATTAGGTTAAGTTGGGTGTTCGGTTGGCTAGGTGAGGTGTAGTTAATCACTGACCTGAGGCGTGGTGGTCTGCGGGCACAGTGTCTCGTCCTCGTCACTGGCATCGAAACAGTTGCCCATACCATTACATAGCAAGTCCAGGGACACACACATGTCTCCAGTAGCGCAGCGGAACTCCCCTGGCCGGCACACATGTTCCTGTACACACACACAAACTTCAACGACTACTCAATTTCCCGACAACAGTTTAGGACTCAAGACCGTATTTTAAAACATCCCTGTGGACATCCCGGTTGGTTTCTGAAATCTATAGTTGCGGTGACACGTGTTAGCAAGTGTGTGTTTACGATTCTAGTGACGGATCATCAGGAAATACTCTTCAGAACACGGCTGATTATCTCTGTGGCCTTTGAAAGTAGACGTAGAGAGAGAACAATGCACTTCCGAAGCTCCGTATTCAGAATAGCTTTGTTCTCTCACCACGACCATTTTCAAAGGCCACAGAGATGACCAGTCGTGCTCTCCAGAACGTTACTCTACTTATAACGTAAAAGCCTTGTATTACAACAGCCACTAAACCTCACCTGAGCGAAGGGAGTGGTAGGGGTGGTGGTGGTGGTGGTGCTGGTGGTGGTAGTGGTGGTGGTTTCGTCTTCCTCGATGTCAAAGCAGAATCTCTCATCGGCGCCGTCTGAACAGTCTGGGTCACCATCACAGGTCCAGGAGGCGGGCAGGCAGCGGCGGTCATGTTGACATAGGAATTCATTGGGCGAACATGAGTCCTGGGGATGTAGAAATCTTGTTAACCTATCACTACAACCTTAAAAACACCCTAAAAGAAAGAAAAGAAAAAAAAACTGTGTAGCATTCCAGTGGTTTTTTTCAAAGGATAGATGATTAGCCGGATTTTCACAAGTATTTTCCTTACGTTTCTTTACGTCACCCTTGCTATGTCCCTTGTAACACTTAATAATCTCTATTAGATCCCTTCTTAATCACCTTTGATACATTTCCTTTACTTATTTAATTTATCCATCTCCTCTTAATATATCTTGTTGTATCCCTGATAACATTTAAGTATCTCTATCAGAAGCCCCTATGAATTGCCCTTGATATGTCCCCTTACCTATTTAAGACATGCGCAGATCCCCCTCTTACCTTACCTGGCATTGTTCGTCTGCGCCGTTGGTACAGTGGAACACGCCGTCACACCGCCTCCAGAGCGGCAGGCAGGTGTTGTCCGCTGCGCACCTAAACTTGTCAGGACCACAGCCACTCTGCGAAGGCGACAACACAGCAAGTCTCGTATATTTTCTGTTCAGTTTAAGTAGGTATTAGTATATCAGAATTCCACATGCAAGGGAAAGAAGATGAGGCAGTACGAAAAAGAGATGGAAGGACCGTGTAGCAGGGAGAGAGAGAGAGAGAGAGAGAGAGAGAGAGAGAGAGAGAGAGAGAGAGAGAGAGAGAGAGAGAGAGATCGCCTTATGGAAAAGAATAGTGAGACACAGCGACCCTATATGAACATGAGAGAGGCTGCAGAAGAAAAAAAAAAAGAAGAAAAAAGAAAGAAAAAAAGGAAAGAAGAAAAGAAGGAAGCGATCAAAGAAGAAGCGAATGGAAATGGTGAGTGAAGGGAAGTCAAGCCGTGCGGCAGTCACCTACCATGCAGAGAGGTGTTTCGTCAGAGCCGTCGCTACAGTTTGCTAGCCCGTCACATCGGTAGTACAGGGGGATGCACTGCCCACTCTTGCACCGCCATTCACTCCTGAGAGAGAGAGAGAGAGAGAGAGAGAGAGAGAGAGAGAGAGTTGGGGCACTCCATTTCACCATGAATGGAGCTTCTTTGACCCATAACCATAGACACACACTCGCTGCTCTCCACCTTATTAATACAAGTTTTGTAAATCGCAGACAAACCAAACAAGCTACAATGGCATTCGGCGTGCGTGAGTAGGTAAACACGGACCTTCCAGAAGTGTAAGTATCTACCGAATCACATGATCCACTGTTTGCTGTTAACCTCTCCAGTACCATGCCGCGTTTTCATATTCATTCTGCTTACTATTTAATGATTTTGTACAGCTTTAGAAACTTATGTGGAGGATTAGAATAGTGAAGACTCTTGCCATTAATCTTTTGAGCTCTATAGACCCTTCCTAATGCAAATAAAATCGTCTAATCCTACCCAAAAATCATGGTAAAAATGCGTTACAGTATTGAAGGGGCTCAAGATCCACGAGTCAAATGCAATTCGTGAAATTTAGCAATTCTATATGTTCATTATGTAAAATCGATTTTTTTTTTTCTGAAAAAAAGTTTATTTGGTATGTCTTCATATTATCAACATGGTTTTCAATCTGACGACAAAAGTTAAGGAAAATACTTACTCTCCTCCGTGAAGACAATCAATATTACCGTTTGACTATTAATGAGAAAAAAAAAAAAAACTCGACCGAAGGATGCAAAAGTTAACGGAAAACAGAGTTGACGGAAAATGTGCTAGTGTGACGCAGCATTAAGATAAAACAATACTTCTACATTCTTAAAACGAGGAATGGCCTTGAGAGCCCTTCTTATTGTCTCTTTTGCCTTTGAAAGGAGTCGTGGTGAGAGAATAGAGTGTTTATAGTGGGAGGTGTGAGTTTCATACTCACTTTTGGCATTGAGTGGGACAGGTGCCTTGTGTCGCATCCTTGAACCAGCGCAACTCTCTGTACAGTGTGGTGATGAGGACAGCCATCTCCTGTGCGTACAGGTCAGTCTTCTTCAGCACAACCTTCTGAGGCTCCTGGACCTCTGTGGTGAGAGGCTCATGATGATTCACACTGGTTGCCTGTATCACTCCTGCGCCGCACATTCTCTACATTCAAAACCACAACTCTCTATCTACCTTATTCAAGTAACATGGCTTTCTTTAAGGTTGCTTTTTATGGTTTTAGAGACAGATTAGCAAAATTTCTACTTTATCAATAAGAGAAATAGCTGACAACCTGGATTACCATCTCTGTGGCCTTTGAAAATAGTCATGGTGAGAAAACAAAGCGTTATAGAGAAGAAATCTTGCCACGAGAGCCATAAAAAACACACTAAAAAATACAGTCAAATGTGGAGATAAGTTGAAGAAATGTTTCAGAATAATGGTCCTGCATATGTGTGTGTGTGTGTGTGTGTGGCCACTTCCATCATGGATATCTTCTTGAGTGTTATTCAAGAAGTGTACACAAGAGAGAGTAAACGATTCCTTGGCGATACCTGGGATGCATCCGACAGTCTGGTGCAAGTGAGCAAGGTTCCTCATTGCTTGTACAATGCGGGAGGTGACGGCCTTGTTCTCCTCGATGGTCGCGTCCAGCCCCTTCCAGGCATCGGCGGAGGGAGCGTTCTGGCCGCGACAGTGCAGGGGCAACACCGCCACCAGCGCCGCCACCAGCATCAACAACACCGCGGACTCCTCATTGCCTCCCATCTGTGACAGGAGGAGCTTTGCCTGCAAGTAGTAGTAGTAGTAACAGTAGTAAGTTTGATGACGTCAGAGAGAGAGAGAGAGAGAGAGAGAGAGAGAGAGAGAGAGAGAGAGAGAGAGCAGTAGACATGTACTCATAACACACAACTGACCGGCGGAGACGCAAATGAACTCTTTCTTGCTACGAGGAGGGTATGTCTGTTTGCTCCACCACCGCCCTTCATGCACTGAGCGGCCGAGGCGTCATCTCATTCAGGCCTGACCGAGACATTTGCCCAGCCAGCACTTATGCACGGGTTCTAAAACGATTATTTTCAAAGCTCACTGAGATAATTAGAGCTTTTAAGAGCGTTTTTCCTGTTGACAATATACAAATTTTGTTTTATAAGTTAAGAATAAGAAAAAAAGGTTTAGAATTATGCTAATAATGTAGAAATGTTAATTTGTCATTTGAGCTGTAAAAACACATTTAAAGACATGTAACTTCACTATGACTATTTTCAGAGGCTTCAGAGAAGATTAGCCAGTTTTCCACAAATCCTTATCCCGTTAGTGAAATGGAAATTATGTTGATCTATCAATACAACTGAATAAAAAAAGAAATAAAACGCGTGTAACTTCTAACAAAGCCTTTGGAAAGGAATGGAAGTACGGCAGAGAAGTATTTCAGAATGTTGTCCTGAAACTATTATGACAACTGCCGCGACACTCATCCCACAACACTCAACACCGCAGCGCAGCGTCTTACCACTATTAGCGTTATTAGCGAGGCATGCTGTGAAGTGTACCTGTAGGAGTTCAAAAACATGTTTATGTGTGTGTGTGTGTGTGTGTGTGTGTGTGTGTGTGTGTGTGTGTGTGTGTGTGTGTTATTCGGTCGACTGCTGGTTACCCAGCCAGCCTTCCCCATTACGGAGCGAGCTCTGAGCTCATAGACCGATCTTCGGGTAGGACTGAGACCACAACACACACCACACACTGGGACAGCGAGGCCACAACCTCTCGAATTTCATCCCGTACCTGTTTACTAATAGGTGAACAGGAGTTACACATTAAGAGGTTCGCCCATTTGCCTTGCTATGTGTGTGTGTGTGTGTGTGTGTGTGTGTGTGTGTGTGTGTGTGTGTGTGAGTGTTTCACTGTTTGATCTGCTGCAGTCTCTGACGAGACAGCCAGACGTTACCTTACGGAACGAGCTCAGAGCTCATTATTTCCGATCTTCGGATAGGCCTGAGACCAGGCACACAACACACACCGGGATAACAAGGTCACAACTCCTCGATTTACATCCCGTACCTACTCACTGCTAGGTGAACAGGGGCTACACGTGAAAGGAGACACACCCAAACATCTCCACCCGGCCGGGGAATCGAACCCCGGTCCTCTGGTTTGTGAAGCTAGTGTGTGTGTGTGTGTGTGTGTGTGTGTGTGTGTGTGTGTGTGTGTGTGTGTGCATCTGATTGCAGACTGACACAAACAAAAAGCACTTCACATCTTCTTTCTTGAAGTAAATTGTTAGTGTGTTCGCACACACACACACACACACACACACACACACACACACACACACACCGCGTAGTGTTGTGGTTAGCACGCTCGACTCACAATCGAGAGGGACCGGGTTCGAGTTCCGGAAAGGGGAGAGGCAAATGGGCCAAGCCTCTTAATGTGTAGCCCCTGTTCACCTAACAGTAAATAGGTACGGGATGTAACTCGAGGGGTTGTGGCCTCGCTTTCCGGGTGTGTGGAGTGTGTGTTGTGGTCTCAACCCCTACCCGAAGATCGGTCTATGAGCTCTGAGCTCGCTCCGTAATGGGGAAGACTGGCTGGGTGAGCAGGAGACGACCGTGGTAAATTACACACACACACACACACATCCCGTACCTACTCACTGCTAGGTGAACAGGGGCTACACATGAAAGGAGACACACCCAAATATCTCCACCCGGCCGGGGAATCGAACCCCGGTCCTCTGGCTTGTGAAGCCAGCGCTCTAACCACTGAGCTACCGGGCGTGTGTAAGTGTGTGTGTGTGTTTCACTGAGCTCGTTCCGTAGGGTAACGTCTGGCTGTCTCGTCAGAGACTGCAGCAGATCAAACAAACAGTGAAACACACACACACACTTACACACGCCCGGTAGCTCAGTGGTTAGAGCGCTGGCTTCACAAGCCAGAGGACCGGGGTTCGATTCGGCCGGGTGGAGATATTTGGTGTGTCTCCTTCACGTGTAGCCCCTGTTCACCTAGCAGTGAGTAGGTACGGGATGTAAATCGAGGAGTTGTGACCTTGTTGTCCCGGTGTGTGGTGTGTGCCTGGTCCCAGGCCTATCCGAAGATCGGAAATAATGAGCTCTGAGCTCGTTCCGTAGGGTAACGTCTGGCTGTCTCCTCAGAGACTGCAACAGATCAAACAGTGAAACACACACACACACACACACACACACACAGACAAAGAAGCCATGATGCAAGGTTTTCCCTCGTCAGCACGCGTCGCCTGCAAGTCAGCAGTGCAGCGAGGTTACCACAAATTTGAGTCAGTGCGTGCCTGAGGTGTCGATCCAGGTGTGAGGGACGCAGCAGCAGACTAAGCGTGTAGCGACGACCACGCAACCCAGAGTTCCCAAGAGTCCACTGCCTGAGCTGCAAAACACATCGCTTGGCAGATCACAGTCGCCACCACCACTATCACCACCACCACTGTCATCAATATTACCTCTGTTTGTCACCACCACTACCACTACTGTCATCATTGACACCTTTATTTATCACCACCACCACCATCACCACCAATACAGTCGTCATATCACCTATACTTATCCCATTCAGTACCATGACACGTTTTCATATTAATTCTGATTACTATTTGGTGATTTGATACAGCTTCAGAAACTTGTGGGGATTAAAAGTAAAAACTGTGGCCAGTAATCTTCTGACCTCCATAGATCCTTCCTAATGTAAATAGAACCTCTAATCACACTTAAAACTCATGGTAAAAATGTGTCCCAGTACGAAAGAGGTTAAGCGCTTTGTTTCCCCTATTTCACCTGAGCGAGTGACTGTGTTCAGGTGTTCTAGAGTCATTTCACAGTGCATGTTTCTTACCAAGTTCAGATTAAAATTTCTAAGACAATTGTTTGTTTCCATAGAACATTACTATTTCTATGCGATGGCAGACCATTCATGTCATAGTCGGGGTACACACACACACACACAGACACACACACACACACACACACACACACACATTCTGTTTGGAGAAGCAATTTCTGACCACTGAAGTGCGTGCCTCGTCAAATGGTCATGGGAATGTTACTACTACTACTATTATTAACATTACCTCCTCCTCCTCCTCTTCTTCCTCCTCCTGATACTGCTGCTGCTGTTGCTGATGATGATGATGGTGGTGATGATGACGACGATGATGATAATGATGCAACGGAGATATTTTCCAGCTGCAGTTAACGTTTTTGCACGCACGCGCACAACCACACGCGGCGCGCACGCACGCACGCACGCACGCACACACACACACACACACACACACACAATGAATGAAAGAGGGATCAGAAATCACAAGATTTGAGCAATTCCTCATAACAAGATTTAAAGATGACAAAAGCTTCACTAATTCTTAATCACTATTCATAATATTCTCATCTTTTTTTCCTAACCTTCTATTTTACTTCATAGACAGTAGACAGTGATCCTGTAAAGCGTAATTCCTGATGATAAGCTTCAGAGGTCATTAAGTTTCACTGGATTTAATCACCAAATTATTAATAATTCTATGGTATAAAGAAACGAGTGTAAAGCGAACGCAGTATTACACAAAAACAGGGAGAGGAACGTTACCCGCCTTCTCGCTACCGGACAGCCGTGACAGGAACCCTTCTACTGAACCAACATGCATCCCACATACATCCTACAAACATACATCCCATCCCACAACACTGCATGCTGAGTGCAATGATCTACTCCTACGTGCCAACACTTCACTACACCATCCCTTGCACTCTAATAGAACGATCTAACTTCTGCAATTCCTCATTTTCTGTGGTTCTAGTAACAGACTATCGATATTATACAGTAAAGCGCCAGTAAGCATATACTCATCTTTTGTGTGGCTTAAAATCTCACTCAATCTGTTCGCTATATTCGTGGAGGCTCTAGTGACAGTGATTGTTATGGTTTTCAAGTGAAATACAACTTGCAGACATGTTTTTTATTACTTTATTCCCCTTTGAATAATAATAAAAAAAAACATTCGATATAAATCCATTTGTAATACATATGAATGGATGGATTTGAAAAGAAAAGAAAAACAAGACGTTCTCGGTGCAGGGCGTGGCAAGACAGTTGCAGGGGAAGCGTTGATGTGGGAAGCACTGGACTGTCAACACAACAAAACCAATTTGACATGTACAGTACCCACACACACTACAGCGCCTGCAGGAAACGTCACATCGCGCCTGGAGTAATGTTTTGCTTTCGCAGAAAGCAGATTGGTGTCTACCTGAATGGCCGTCCTATAAGAAGGATGGCACACGCCTTTACAAGAAGATGACGTGATACTTCTTCTTTGTGAGTCGTCGTCTGCACAACGGGCAGCGCTTGTTCATCTCCACGACGGTCTTGATGCAGGTGGAGCAGAACAGGTGGCCACACACGGTGGAGCAGATGTCGCGTGACAACCGCTTGATGGAGGCCAGGGACTCCAGGCACACCAGGCAGCGCACAAGCGGTTCCTTGATGGCATTTTGGCGATGCTGGCGCCGGGCAGCGTGTGGCTGGCTTTCCGACACCGCTTGAGTTTGAACTTGTGAAGAGATCGGTGACGGACTCTGGATGGCGAGTGACAGCTCCTTGTTGGCGGATGATGCTTTTTTGGTTATTTGTGAAGGGCATGACGGCTCCTGTGTGTGTGACGAGGGACGTGAAGCGTCCAGTGTGTGTGACGAGGGACGTGAAGCGTCCAGTGTGTGTGACGAGGGACGTGAAGCGTCCAGTGTGTGTGACGAGGGACGTGAAGCGTCCAGTGTGTGTGACGAAGGACGTGAAGTGTCCAGTGTGTGTGACGAGGGACGTGAAGCGTCCAGTGTGTGTGACGAGGGACGTGAAGCGTCCAGTGTGTGTGACGAGGGACGTGAAGTGTCCAGTGTGTGTGACGAGGCCAGTGTGTGTGACGAGGGACGTGAAGTGTCCAGGGTGTGTGACGAGGGACGTGAAGTGTCCAGGGTGTGTGACGAGGCCAGTGTGTGTGACGAGGGACGTGAAGTGTCCAGTGTGAGTGACGAGGAAGTGTCCAGTGTGTGTGACGAGTGGTGTGACGGCTCCCGTGTGTGTGACGAGGGACGTGGCGGGTTCATGCCCGGGGTTGGAGTGTGTGATGAAGGCTGTACCTGTGCTCGTGACGTGTCTTGCACTCGGCTGTGGGATGAAGGCCAGGCGTGGTGCAGTGTTTGTCTAGGAGGAATGTCGCTCGACCCGTATTCCTGGGGAGTACTTTGCATCAGACCACCTAATTCCCTTCTCTCGCTGGACGGCTGGGCGCGGGCTGGCTGCACTTCCCGTGATGTGTGTGAAGTGCGCGACCGATTGCTCTGACCTGCAATTCAGTAAGCAATCAGTAAACCTGCACCTCAAGTTCCTGCTAAACAGCAGTAAGCCAATCAGACGAGGTTATTACTTCTCCTAACCAAACAACTGATAAACATGCCGTGTAGTAATCTGTCAAGCAGGTGGAAATATTTACTGCGTGTTTGAAGACTAAATGCCACCACCGCGGAACTCTTCAGTATAAGTACGTATTATTTTTGGCGTTCATATGAATAGTCTTTTTGTTCCGTGGTGTGTTTTATGGTAATGAATATTCAGTGGAAGCGGTCTTTTTTCGTGACAAGTGCTGGGACCATCCTGCAATGCTCATACATTGGTGTTACTTTTAGCGAAGGTCAACCTTTCCCGGAAAAAAAAAAAAAAAAAACACTCACCCGTGAACCTGGCCCTGCGTGCTGCTGTCCGCACCCTGGCCAGTTGTGGTGTAGACGAAATGTGTTCCGGGCCTAGTATGGCATCCTGCTGGCGGTGACGTACTACATACACTCTGTCCTCTCTGCTGTTCCTTTCTCGTAAGCGGGAACTCCTGACTGGGTTCTTCCTCTGCGGCTCCTGGACACCGTCCTCCCCGCTGTTCCTTTCTCGTAAGCGGGAACTCCTGACTGGGTTCCTCCTCTGCGGCTCCTGGACGCCGTCCTCCCCGCTGTTCCTTTCTCGTAAGCGGCAACTCCTGACTGGGTTACTTCTTCGCGGTCCCTGGACATCGCCCGCCATGGTGTTCCCAGAACTTACGCGGCACGCCCTGAGTGAGTTTCTTCGTTGCTCCCTCGAAGGAAACTGAGAAAAAGAAGGTTATACCTTACAGTAATCCTTTTTGACTTACATTCCTTGCTGAGTGGCATCTACAATGGGCCTCTCTTTATAGCCTCTTTGTTGTCCTGGGCCAGTGTTCCCCTCCTACATTACAAAATGTGCCGTATTATGAACATCAATCTTAAGCTTTGGATTAGGCCCTTGATATCAAAGTGTTTCGTGTAGTGAATTATTCTCTGAAGAAAAAAAGTTGAAAGTTGAACTGTGTGTATTGGAGGTGGGGCGCGGGGGAGCGGGGGCGCTGTAATGAATATGTGAGCGAAGTGCGTTAAATCCGATAGTCCAGCCCTTCAGTAATATTCATGACCAAAAGCCTTGCCAACTGCCATTACAAACAACTCGACTCCATTTAACAAACGTTGGTTTCCTAGTTTCAGAAATCTATCTCCTGGCGACGATCACATCGCAACGAAGATTCCGTATAGTGTCAGTGTGCCGTCATATCTTTTCATAATTATCGTCTATACACTATTTTTATTCTCCCTCTAGCTTGTTGTTGTTGGTATTATTAAGGGCTGCTAGGATCCTCTACTTTACTGGAAGACCCTATGAGGACCAATTCCTGTAGCTTTATTGTGCACTCTTTTTAAACGAGCTCAACGTTTTCCCTATAGCTTTAATGTGCACTCGCTTCACCAAATTAGCTCTTTCCCTGATAAGAGTACGAGGCAGTTCTCATCTCACCTGTCCCTCTGTCACCTGCGCCGTGAGAGTGTATCCCTCGTCAGCGAAGTCCACCACAAGAGGCAACTGGAACCGTCTGATCCACTTACGTGATGGAGGCATCACGGTTAAGGAATGTGGAGTGACGCTAGAGAATGTTGTGATCGGGCGGTAATAGTGGAGATTGGTGTGACGGAGGTGGTGTGGAGGCTCCTGTGTTGGTAGTCGCCGTGCTGTGCTAGAACGTTTGGTGGTGGTGGTGGTGGTGATGGTGGTGGATTGTCTGCTTTTTGCCACTCAAACCTTCAGATGCTCGTACTGAAAGGAGACAAGACAGAGCGAGTGAGTAACATTCGCATCACGTCGCTAATATCCGGCCAGTCAGTGGCCACTCCGCCTCTGATGTTGTCAACGAATGAGCTAAATAAAGTAATAAGCTAAATAAAGCACAGTCACCAACGACGATAACGAGGAAAGACTTGAGGGGATGAACTGTGTAGCAAAATAATGTCTTAGTGTAAGGCAAGTCAAATTGTTAGGCAAAAACTACATGTCATAATTAAGCAGATGAAGATTTATTGTGAAAGTGACGCTGCCCCGCCTGCCTCACGCCCGCCCCGTGATGGTGACGCTGCCCCGCCTGCCTCACGCCCGCCCCGTGATGGTGACGCTGCCCCGCCTGCCTCACGCCCGCCCCGTGATGGTGACGCTGCCCCGCCTGCCTCACGCCCGCCCCGTGATGGTGACGCTGCCCCGCCTGTCACGCCCGCCCCGTGATGGTGACGCTGCCCCGCCTGCCTCACGCCCGCCCCGTGATGGTGACGCTGCCCCGCCTGCCTCACGCCCGCCCCGTGATGGTGACGCTGCCCCGCCTGCCTCACGCCCGCCCCGTGATGGTGACGCTGCCCCGCCTGCCTCACGCCCGCCCCGTGATGGTGACGCTGCCCGCCTGCCTCACGCCCGCCCCGTGATGGTGACGCTGCCCGCCTGTCTCACGCCCGCCCCGTGATGGTGACGCTGCCCCGCCTGCCTCACGCCCGCCCCGTGATGGTGACGCTGCCCCGCCTGCCTCACGCCCGCCCCGTGATGGTGACGCTGCCCCGCCTGCCTCACGCTCGCCCCGTGAAGGTGACGCTACCCCGCCTGCCTCACGCTCGTCCCGTGAAGGTGACGCTACCCCGCCTGCCTCACGCCCGTCCCGTGAAGGTGACTCTGCCTCGCCTGCCTCACGCCCGCCCCGTGAAGGTGACGCTGCCCCACCTGCCTCACGTCCGTCCCGTGAAGGTGACTCTGCCTCGCCTGCCGCACGCCCGTCCCGTGAAGGTGACACTGCCCCGCCTGCCTCACGCCCGTCCCGTGAAGGAGTCTCTGCCTCGCCTGCCTTGCCTGCCTCACGCCCGCCCCGTGAAGGTGACGCTGCCCCGCCTGCCTCACGCCCGCCCCGTGAAGGTGACGCTGCCCCGCCTGCCTCACGCCCGCCCCGTGAAGGTGACTCTGCCCCGCCTGCCTCATGCCCTCCCCATGAAGGTGACTCTGCCCCGCCTGCTCCACGTCTGCCCCGTGAAGGTGACTCTGCCCCGCCTGTCTCACGCCCGCCCCGTGAAGGTGACGCTGCCCCGCCTGCCTCACGCCCGCCCCGTGAAGGTGACGCTTCCCCGCCTGCCTAACGCTCGCCCCGTGAAGGTGACTCTGCCCCGCCTGCCTCATGCCCTCTCCATGAAGGTGACTCTGCCCCGCCTGCCTCACGCCCGCCTAGTGAAGGTGACGCTGCCCCGCCTGCCTCACGCCCACCCCGTAAATGTGACGCTGCCCCGCCTGCCTCACGCCCGCCCCGTGAAGGTGACTTTGCCCCGCCTGCCTCACGCCCGCCCCGTGAAGGTGACTCTGCCCTGCCTGCCCCGTGAAGGTGACTCTGCCCCGCCTGCCCCACGTCTGCCCCGTGAAGGTGACTCTGCCCCGCCTGCCTCATGCCAGCCCCGTGAAGGTGACGCTGCCCCGCCTGCCTCACGCCCGCCTAGTGAAGGTGACGCTGCCCCGCCTGCCTCACGCCCACCCCGTAAATGTGACGCTGCCCCGCCTGCCTCACGCCCGCCCCATGAAGGTGACGTTGCCCCGCCTGCCTCACGCCCGCCCCGTGAAGGTGACTCTGCCCCGCCTGCCCCACGTCTGCCCTGTGAAGGTGACTCTGCCCCGCCTGCCTCACGCCCGCCCCGTGAAGGTGACCCTGCCCCGCCTGCCTCACGCTCGCCCCGTGAAGGTGACCCTGCCCCGCCTACCTCACGCCCGCCCCGTGAAGATGATCCTGCCCCGCCTCCCCCACGCCCGCCCCGTAAGGGTGACTCTGCCCTGCCTGCCCCGTGAAGGTGACCCTGCCCCACCTGCCCCACGTTCCTCCCGTGAAGGTGACTGCCCCGCCTGCCTCACGCCCGCCACGTGAAGGTAACTCTGCCCCGCCTGCCTAACGCTTGCCCCGTGAAGGTGACGCTGCCCCGCCTGCCCCACGTCCGCCCCGTGAAGGTGAGCCTGCCCCACCTGCCCCACGTCCGCCCCGTGAAGGTAACTCTGCCCAGCCTGACTAACACCTGCCCCGTGAAGGTGACTCCGCCCCGCCTGCCTCACGCCCGCCCCGTGAAGGTGACTGCCCCGCCTGCCTCAAGCCCGCCCCGTAAAGGTGACATTGCCCCGCCTGCCTCACGCCCGCCCCGTGAAGGTGACGTTGCCCCGCCTGCCTCACGCCCGTCCCGTGAAGGTGACGCTGCCCCGCCTGCCTAACGCCCGCCCCGTGAAGGTGACAGAGTTATTATGCCAACCCATACTTGTCATGCCAAACACACTCACAATTACCAACAACTAAAGGAGACTCGCCCAGTGAGTTCCTATAACAAGTTCTCACCTACTTACTCTCAACGGTCTATTATCTTAACCATGCACCATTACTTCCCCGCAGCCTCACCAAGAACTATCATCATTATCAGCTCACCTCGACCATAGTGTTATTTATACTGATCAGAGCATTGCTAACCACACCTCGCTTACTTAACACCTCAACCACGCATCATCACCTCCCCCATCCTCACCAAACACTCCAATTGCCACCATTATCAGCTCACCTCGACCACGGTGTTACTATACTGATCAGAGCATTGCTAACCTGATCTCACCTAATATATCCTACAAGAGACAGTTAGTTGCTTTGATCGCACGTAATAGCCTTCCTGTAGCCATACCACAATACTCTTAACAATAATGTAGCAGGGGAGGTGGGTGTCTAATAATGGTGATGTTAGGGATTGTTTGTTAAAATTGCAGTTTCAGCCATTACTCCCCCATCGAGCCCTGCCTAACCACATGGAACACCCAACAAGGTAATTTGTTATTAACTTTCGACATACGAGGGACGTCGGAAATGCTGCAAACAAAGATGTATACCATGTGAAGTGCTGTGTATTGGTTGAAACAGCAATATAACCCTGCAATTTCAACAAACACTCCCCAATTTCACCATTCCTAAACACACCTCCCCTGCTACATTATTAATAAGAGTATTGTTAACCAGACTTGTGTGATTCCTTTCAGCGGTCTGTTACCTGAATGAACCACCACCAATAACCTTCCAACTGCAATCAGAGTCTCCCTCATACAATACGATCACCACTATAGCACCTCACCTCACCTGCCGCTTGACGCTGCTTCGTCACCAAACACTGCGCAGATCTCAGATATATCAGATTTATCCCAGCCATGCACTAATCTACCGACTTGTATTGAAGTGTGTTCATAACCACCGGTAAACCGCCTGAAACTGATGACACTAGATATTTGCCACAGTTACTAAGAAAAGATGCTGTGATGCAACGAGTGTATACATAATGTGACGTGACACGTGTACATAAAATAGTGATGCTACAAAAAAAAATCTATGCACATGGTATCATTGATACGTACTTACGACGTGTAATCCAACAATGCTGCAAAGGACGCCGCAATACACACGCCTGATAACTTCTAGTCTCGTCCTGCTCATAGCAGGAGCTGGACTGTGGACAGTGGGAGACAGAAGTACACTTGGCATTGCTTCATCCGACTCTTCGAAGGTTCATACGCTTCGATTCAGTCAAGTTTTCAGCTTCCGCCTTAAGTTAAGTTTGATTTTTTTTTCCTTGAGAGGATCTCGAGCTGTCTTGAAGTGATTTCTGAATTGTTTATGAAGTTAGTAATTTTTGCAAGAATGTCTGTTACAAGAAAACGAACAATAAAATTCTGCCAAACTTTAGATATATCTGTTATGTCCGAGATGTTACACAATTTCTCACACTACTGGTTACAGGTACTCAAACACAGTTTCTTTATTCTAACCATGAAGTAATTTATTTCAAGTCTACAATACATTCTATACGCTCTTCGTACTTAACGACGTGATTCCGTCTATCTCGCTTGCGGCCACCGCCACGCTCAGAACGTTTTTCTAAGCAAACTTCATCCGCTGTGGTTTATTTTGCATTATTTGTTCGTATCATTTTTTCTTCTTGCCTATCAGTATCTGCCCACCTCTCTCACATCCATCCTAGCTCAGTCTCTCTTCGTTTCTTCCTTTACCGTCTCGTGAACCGAACGGCTTTTAAATACTGAAGCAAAAAACAGCGATTCCGTTTGAAGCCAGTGTAGCTAAGCTGTGTACTGTGTCAGTGTGTGTGTGTGTGTGTGTGTGTTTGGGACACATGCGTATTGGTTGTGTTCCTCAAAAACTTATTTGCGGCCAAGATATAAAACAGGACTGCCTAACCCCTAGCCGAGGTGCGTCATCAGTAACGTAACAGGTATGCTTAATAACTTTGTTTGTATTGAGGGTGTTAATCAGGGCCGTTTCTAGCTATAGGCGGACAAGGCGATTGCCTAGGGCCCCCAAGCCACCAGGGGGCCCCCTGGGTAGATTGGAAAATTTAAATTTCCTAAGTCACCCAGGGGCTCCGACGAAAAAGTGAAATCTAGGGCCCCCAAACAAGATCTTGCCTAGGGCCCCACAAAGCTAGAAACGACCCTGGTGTTAATGTCTACATGGGTAGCTAGGTTGTGGCGAGAAGGATCTACCGACCGATGATGCCGAGAGCCGGGAAACGATACAGTTACCAGATTCTCAAACACATTGCATTACATTAATTTTACTTCTTACAACTCCGGATAGTTGCTTGAGCGCTTAATAACTATAGCCAAAATGTCTTCAAAATGAGAAGCTGTAAGCCTAAGGCCTACGGACACAGATTAAGCATCAGTAGTGGTGATGGTGGCGGCGGCAGGCAGCTCAGTACTTCCATACTCTGTGGCCGCGCGTCCTTTGCCCTCAGTCAGGACACCCATCAAACATAATCCTTTACGTCACTGCTGCTGTACTTCCCTTATCACTGCAACGTTCACTATTTCCCAGACCTGAGTATTATCAGTACGCTCAGTTTAAAATCAACTAAAGAAAACCAACCGGAGTTATCTCTTGCTGAGGTTATTTACAGCAGTTGTGGCGGATAATTGTTGATTTCGTTATTATTTTTTTTATCTTTATTTTCTTTTTTTCTTAGGACTTCCCGTGGAGTGAAAAATGTCGGTGTTTTTATTCTGACTTAATGTAGATTTGAATGATTTGAGGGACCCTTCACTTGAAAAGAGCACAGTGTTATCTGCTTCATTGAGCACATATAGCATGCTGTACTGTTTAACATACGTACTACACTCACCCATACCTCTTGAGATGGCGATTGCTCCTCTGCACTGAAAAAGAAATAATAGTAATAGATTAACAAAATAAAATCTACTGGGAGCAATTCTGTACACACACCATCTCATGAAGAATTCTGGAACCATCAGGTAAAGTACAAACAGTTACAGTGCTACGCTTTACAGCCAGCCAACAGTCATCACCTATTGTGTAAACTGTTGTGTTGAACTGTTTTCCTCAAGGTTAGATTCAGGTACAATTAACCTTGTCTTCAGTGAAAAATATGAGCTGCCTCGATGGATTGTTTTTGCTGTTTCTTCTCAAATGATTTTTACACATATACGCTCTCTCTCTCTCTCTCTCTCTCTCTCTCTCTCTCTCTCTCTCTCTCTCTCTCTCTCTCTCTCGTGTGTTTCACTGTTTGATCTGCTGCAGTCTCTAACGAGACAGCCAGACGTTACCCTACGGAACGAGCTCAGAGCTCATTATTTCCGATCTTCGGATAGGCCTGAGACCAGGCACACACCACACACCGGGACAACAAGGTCACAACTCCTCGATTTACATCCCGTACCTACTCACTGCTAGGTGAACAGGGGCTACACGTGAAAGGAGACACACCCAAATATCTCCACCCGGCCGGGGAATCGAACCCTGGTGTGTGTGTGTGTGTGTGTGTGTGTGTGTGTGTGTGTGTGTCGCTCCATCGTGGGGTAGTGGAGCGCAGAGTGAGATGGGTTAGCTGTCTGGCATAGCAGTGCAGTGTGTTCGAGCTGTTGACAAGGGTGTCTGGCTGGTTGGCTGGTGAAGTACTGGCTGAATGAGAGCTGAGGAAGGTATATTACATATATATTTATCACATTGAGTGCATCACTTCCACACGGCAGCTTACAGTCTTACTCTGCCTGTGAACAAAACGTACAGTACATACATCAACACTGGTTTGAGTGGTGTTGAGTCATGGATGGATGGTTGTGTTGGGGCATCACCACTCCTCTTCTCTCCACATAAACTCTTATCAGGATATCTTCCGCTTTGACCATTTTTTTTTTTATTTCTTTTCTTTTTAACGGAATAAATATAGAGGTCCCTGTAATTCAACGAAGGCTACTTTACAAGTACTATATAAATGCTTATAAAAGTACTATGCCAAGACACCGGCACAGCTCTATGAGTGGCAGGAAGGCTTTGTTACAATGGTTGATCCTCTGAAGGCAACACAATGCTGCGATCATTCTGGTTCCTGAGGTGTATTGTGATGTCCTTTATGGTGTTGGTGATGGTGGTGGTGGTTGTGATGGTAGTGGTAGGTGGTGGTGGTGGTGGTGGTGGGAGGTGCACATCAGCTCACTTCAACCCTGTCGTCCTCCTGCTCTAGGAGGGCTCCAGGAAGACTAGTTTTCCTGATGAGGTCCTCTGGCGGGGGCAAGGTGCGGGTGCTGATGGAGGTGGTGGGGCGGGACAGCACCGAGTGGCAAGTAGACGGCCGTTCGTGGCCATTCTGCTGCTCCCTGCCATGACCCGGCTCTTGGGGCTCAGGGGTAATA
>NC_059274.1:17319289-17321789 GCF_017591435.1 Portunus trituberculatus
TGTCTTAACCGCACCCTATCATCGTATCCAGGCAGGGTGTTGCTTCTCTGATATCTGCCTCACCTTTGTCATATCCAGGCGGCAGGGTGTAGGCGCCGTGGTGTAACCCTGGGCCGTAAAACTGGTGTTGATTGGGGTACACGCGAGGTCCCCCTGCATCTTGTCCCCTGCGCCGCCCGTGTCGCCGCCCCCTGCCGTTGCTTGGCGTGCTTTCGTTGCTGAATCCCCCGTGGCGGAACCTGAACCACCAGCCGCCGCCCGAACACAGCAGGATGATCAGCAGCAGCAGCAGCCTGACTCAGCAACGGAGGAAGCAAGGAGGAAGGGAATACTTTAACGTGGTGACTCACACACACACACACACACACACACACACACACACACACACACACACACACACACACACACACACACGGAAGAGGAACCGCAGATGAATGGAAGGACGAGTAAATAAAAAAGAAAAAAACAAGTAATCTGGACCGCAAATACAAGAGCAAAGAGGAAAAAAAATGGAAAAGATGAGCTTGATGGAAGAAGAAGTGAGAGGTGGAAGGCGGTGTCAGTACATAAGAGACACAGTGAGGAAAGTGACATACTGATACACTGATACACGAAGGGAAGCAAACACCAGAAGAAATAAGGGAACGGAAAAATGGATAAGGTGTGTCGGTTAAGAAAAATGAAGGAAGGACGGAGGAACAGAGAGAGAGAGAGAGAGAGAGAGAGAGAGAGAGAGAGAGAGAGAGAGAGAGAGAGAGAGAGAGAGGGAGGGAGGGAAAGAGAGAAAGAAATGAGACAGTGTGGGAGAGGAGGAAGCAAGGAAGAAGAAAGACATGTTTTTGATATATCGTTCAAGGACTGAGAGAGAGAGAGAGAGAGAGAGAGAGAGAGAGAGAGAGAGAGAGAGAGAGAGAGAGAGAGAGAGAGAATAGCGAAGAAAAAAAAAACAGGGAGAGAGGAGGGAAGGAAGTAATTAGGGAAGCGGGAGTTGAGGATATGAGAGAACACAGGAGTAATTATAACTGTCCACTCACCAGAAGTACCACAGCTGATAGAGAGAGAAGGCTGTGGAGACGCAGCAACCCAAGGCACAGCAGTACTCGCGGTGACTGCACCTGCGGGGACACAAAACTTATCACCAGAGCCACTGATAAGCAGGAAGAGAACATAACGTAAGAAAAAAGGGAAGCTGCAAGAGGTTGTCAAGGCCACACGTGGCAGTCCCTGTATTACCAAAGCTACTTAAGTTCATTTATCATCCCCATCCATAAATCTATCTAATCTTTTAACCCCTTCAGTACCATGACACGTTTCCATATTCATTCTGCTTACTATTTGGCGATTTTATGCAGCTTCAGAAACTTATGTGGGGATTAAAATAGTGAAGACTCAGGCCATTAATCCTCTGATCTCCATAAACCCTTCCTAATGTAAATAAAATGGTTTAATCGTACACAAATCTAATGGTAAAATTTTATCCCAGTATTGAAAGGAATAAAGCTATATATTGGCTTAACAATAACAACATGATTACTGAGTCCGTTCCAGCTGGAGAAGGAGGAGGAGGAGGAGGAGGAGGAGTAAGAGGAAGTCAGTAAGATATAACAGGTTCAAGCTAGATAACGTTAGATTTGATAAACACATAGGAAGAAATTGGTTCGCACATGGAGTAGTTGGTGACTGAATAGGTTAGTAGCATTGCGTCATTTGGGAGGTGGACAACATTGAGCAAGTGTCTGGATGAGTATGAGAGGTGAGCAATATTGGACAAGTGTCTGGATGAGTATGGGAGGCGGTAATGGTTAGTAGGCATGTTTCTTGCAGCATGAACTGGCCACCTGTGTGTAGAACTGATGGCTTAATTCTTGCAACCTTCATTAACTTTCTTTCATCATAACATCAGTGTCTGCATATTATTTCTAATGTGAGAGGGAAAAATTGGCCAAGGACAACACAAAAAAAAAAAAAAAAAAAGAAAAAGGTCCACTTAGGTGCCAGCTTCCTTGCAGGTCCGAGAGAGTTAGCAAAAAAATAAAAAGGGATAAATGTATTAAAATCTCCCTCTTTATATAAATGAATTTGCCATAGGTAGTTGGAAATACAGAAGCAAACAGGGAGTTCCAGAGTGTAGCAGAGATACAGATGAATGACTGAGAGTACTGGTTAGCGAGTTGGACAGAGTAGAGGTGAGAGGAAGAGGAAAGCATAATGAAAAAGTCCTGCGCTGCCTGGAACATTTTTAACAGACTGTGGTGGAATGAGTGATGTTTTCTGCAGTGTTTTCCTGAGTCATGTGAAAGATTGACACAAGTTTCTCCACCATCAGCCACAAGATGAATTAATTAATCATGAGAATCGAACGTGTTATTTCTTATCCTCTTAAAGTTCGTCTCGCACGTCATTCGGTCTGGACAAGGATTTTTTTCTTCTTTTTTCTTATACATGAATTCAGTTTAGTACGACTTTAACTGCATGAAATTTGATTGATGAGAAGTTTTCA
>NC_059274.1:17326789-17354289 GCF_017591435.1 Portunus trituberculatus
AGATGACACTCGGTTCTCAAGCTCGCTTTAATAGCGTACTGAAATTTCGTTAAAATGTCACTCGAACCTTAAAACTATCTTTCAAAACCCGTAGAACTTCAACAGGAGCCTTTTGGAAGTGGTGGAGGTACAACAAAGAGGCGGCTTTGAATGAGGCCTTACTGCTTGTATTCTTAAAGGCTCCCTTCCCTCCCTCATGACTGTCTTCAAGAGCCGCACGGCTGATAGGTCAGACTCACTATTTCGTTATTGATAGTGTGGAAAAGTTTATTAAATTATCATCACCTTAACCTCAAAATACCCTCAAATGCCTCAATAACTTTCACTGCAGCCTGTTGAAAGTTGTCAAGGTTGAACGCTGACATGTTTAAGAGTGTACGGGCCTTTATACATGTGATGCACTTAACCTCTTTATCCTTACATGTATTAATCTCGTATCTTTCAAATTTCTGTTAACTGCACAAGCAACCAAATATCTGAATCCAGTCTGTGTGTTTTGTCATCTATCAAAACATAAATCTCTTTCTCATCTCTACCAATTAACATTCACCTACCCTGTCTATTTACAGTCTAACACGTACCTCTTAAACCGCTCATTGACGAACTAACTACAGGACAAAATTTGTGCGTCTTGCGAACAATTAAGACGCTTTTTCTTCTGTCAACCTTGTTTTTTTTGTGTTTATACCAACAAAGCAAAGCAAAGCAGTGATTCAGCGGGGCATCTTACGTATAGTGAACTAGTGAAACGTGTGCTCCTCGAGTGCCTATGTAAGCTGTCCCAGCTGTCCATAGTCCCTTCTGATGTCACCTATCGCGAAGGAAGAGCAACTAGAAGGAGGAGGAGGAGGAGGAGGAAATGGAGGAGGAGGATGAAGATAAAGAGGAGGAGGAGGAGAAGGAGGAGGAGGAGGAGGAGGAGGAGGAGGAGGAGGACGGAAGAGGAGGAGAATAACATCTGAATAATATAACAACAATAACTGTGAGATTATAAGAGGAATTAGACCGAGAGAGAGAGAGAGAGAGAGAGAGAGAGAGAGAGAGAGAGAGAGAGAGAGAATTGTATATAGGACATAAAGGTCTCTCTCTCTCTCTCTCTCTCTCTCTCTCTCTCTCTCTCTGCACACACATTGAGAAATATTTTGTCTCTAGTTATCTCTTTATTACTATGAATAACTTTCGCTAATTCCTTTTGAGTGACTCTCTCTCTCTCTCTCTCTCTCTCTCTCTCTCTCTCTCTCTCTCTCTCTCTCTCTCTAATTAGTAAGATAACACACAAACATTATTGATCGATCAGACAGGAAAGGATTTTTTTTATTAATTCACTAGTTCGCTCATCAACAATGTAGGTAAACATCAGTCAGTACTTATATACTCGCCCTGATCAATACCGTCCCTCCCCCTACCCTCCCCTCCCCTACCTTCCCTTCCCCTTCTCTTCCCTCCCCTTCCCTCCCCTGCGCTTCTTTCTCTCCCCTTCCCCGTGGCTTGTCTTGGTCAGCTTGCAATGTGGAGTGATTAGTCTATTCTTACGTTCAGATTTCTTCTTTTTATTATGGTTTTAACGTCATTTATATTGTATGCTGTATCTTGTGACTTTATTTTTCCTCTCTACTTGTCCCATGAGAGAGAGAGAGAGAGAGAGAGAGAGAGAGAGAGAGAGAGAGAGAGAGAGAGAGAGACTTGAATGATTGACTGGCACAAAGATGAGTTGAGAGAGAGAGAGAGAGAGAGAGAGAGAGAGAGAGAGAGAGAGAGAGAGAGAGAGAGAGAGAGAGAGAGAGAGAGAGAGACTTGACTGATTGACTGGCACAAAGATGAGGTGTTGAAGAGAGAGAGAGAGAGAGAGAGAGAGAGAGAGAGAGAGAGAGAGAGAGAGAGAGAGAGAGAGAGAGAGAGAGAGAGAGAGAGAGAGAGAGAGAGAGAACAGTGATAATATAGCACACACACACACACACACACACACACACACACACACTTACATTAGTGACCTCCATGCTGAATCGTGGTGTACGTTAGGTCTCCCTGCACGCCCCACGCTGCCTCTGTCCTTGCTCGCCCCTCACCACGCTACCCTGAGTTTGGGCACCAATTTCTCGCCGCCTCATGCTGCACTCACTCCCTCCCGACACCTCCAGCCTGATCCTGCCTTCGCATGCCTCACATTCCTGCTGCAGCGCGCATCGAACTCTAAGTGTTTCTCTCTACACAGGTTTCCCTCGTCCGCTACACTAATGTTCGGCTTATCAGTCACCGTCTGCTTGCCTTTCGTGATCGCTGACAGATTTTTACTGGGCGTGCGAATTTGCTCTCTGCTCTTGATGGCACACACTCACAAGGGTGTCACGGCTCGGCAGGATGTCACGCTCACTGTTCCGTCTCACTCCCGTCACGATTCTGCCTGCCAGTAGTGAATAGGCCAGTACCAGTCCCACGCAGCCTCTCCCCCCTCCCCGCCCCTGCTCTGCTCTCTCTCGTCTCGGATATTGCTTCGCAGCAGCTGCCAGGCGTACGCACGCTGACTTCAAAGTCTCTCTCTCTCTCTCTCTCTCTCTCTCTCTCTCTCATTAACTAAATGTTTCTCTCACTGTATACCGCATGGTATAGTGCCATCTTTCCACAAAGTTCTTGGTAGGGTTGTCATGCGTCCAAATTTTCCAGGACATGTCCGGAATTCACGTCTCGAAATCTGCGTCCGGAGAAATTTTTTTTAAATTTCTCAAATGTCCAGAATTTTAGCTTCCATCAGTAACTGTTTAAAAAAAAAATATCACATTTCTATAGGTTGAAGTGGTGGAAGAGAAGAAAGGGGAAGGATTTACCGGGTGGCAGCTGCTCTAGTCTGGTTTCGCTCTTGATTACTTAAGTTAACAAAAAATTAACAACAGGAGTGATGGAGGAGAAGAAGAAAGAAGAAGAGTGGCAAGAGCGAGGAATGTTAACGTAAACACATCAAAACATTTAGTTTTATCCATTTATTTATTTATTTTCATTTTATTTATTTATTTATTTATTTATTTTTTTTTTTTGCATTGGTGGTGTAGTGAAGTTACAACACCAAACTCTCTCTCTCTCTCTCTCTCTCTCTCTCTCTCTCTCTCTCGTGAAATACAACACCATTCTCTTAGCAAAGGTAAAGAGAATAGATTTATTTTTACCCTGCTCTCAGCAGCATATACCACACCACCACCGCCACCACACACACACACACACACACACACATATATATATCCCCCTCCTACACACACACACACACACACACACACGGCGAGCTTCTTAATTAATGTATAGCCCTTGTTCTCTTAGCAGCAACTAGGTAGGAGATGTAATTGGAGGGATTGTGGCCTCGTTGTTGCGGTGTGTGGTGTGGTCTCAGTCCTCCTCGAGGATCAGTCTATGACAGGGGTCTCAACCTTTATCTCGTCTAGAACTCTGTGATTTATAAGACCCCCTACCCGAATCCCAAGTAATCTGACATCGAACAGAATGCTAGTTTAGTGACTGACACTAACTCAACACGCAATGGCACTGCAAAGGATATCATGAGATCATCTAAGGACCCCTGAAATGTTAACCTAGTGACTGACACTAACTCATGCAATCGTACTGCAAAAAACATTATTAGATCAACCATTTAAGTACCCTTGGAAATCTTCTTCTAAACCTCTGGGGATTCGTAAACCTCAGGTTCACTCTGATCTTTTTCCGTAGGGTAAAAGCTGTCTGGGTGACTAGAAAGCGACAGTGGTTACACACACACTCACACACACACGTGGTGTGGTCTCAGTCCTACTCGAGGATCAGTTTATGAGCTCTGAATTCGCTCCACAATGGGAAGGCTGGCTGGATGACCAGAAAGCGACCGTGAATACAATACACACACACCTCTTAACGTGTATCCCTGTTCATCTAGCAGCAAGTAGGTACGGGATGTAATTCGAAGGGTTGTGGCCTCGCTGTCCCGGTGTGTGGGGTGTGGTGTGGTCTCAGTCCTACCCAAAGATGGGTCTATGAGCTTTGAGCTCTTTCCAGAATGAGAAAAAGGCTGGCTGGATGACCAGCAAACGATAATGGTGAATTACACACACACACACACACACACACACACACACAGAGACTGAGGTTCGATTCCCCGGCCGGGTGGAGATATTTGGGTGTGTCTCCTTTCACGTGTAGCCCCTGTTCACCTAGCAGTGAGTAGGTACGGGATGTAAATCGAGGAGTTGTGACTTTGTTGTCCCGGTGTGTGGTGTGTGCCTGGTCTCAGACCTATCCGGAGATCGGAAATAATGAGCTCTGAGCTCGTTCCGTAGGGTAACGTTTGGCTGTCTCGTCAGAGACTGCAGCAGATCAAACAGTGAATTACACACACACACACACACACACCTCTTAATGTGTGGCTCCTGTTCACCTAGCAGTAAATAGGTACAGGATGTAACTCGAGGGGTTGTGGCCTTGCTTTCCCGGTGTGTGGAGTGTGTTGTGGTCTCAGTCCTACCCGAAGATCGGTCTGTGAGCTCTGAGCTCGCTCCATAATGGGGTAGACTGGCTGAGTGACCAGAGGACGACCGAGGTGAATTACACCACAGCCAGCCCCGCCTCTTCACCCTGCACCAGGCACCCCAGGGAGGTGGGGGAGATATGCGAGTGGGAGGGGAGGGGAGATGGAGGTGGTGAGAAAATGTGCAAAAAATCAACTTCGGCTCTACATCACATTTTTTTTTCTCAATTATTATTGGAGTTGGCATTGTTTTTGTATTTTGTTTATTAAAAGAAATGTAAGTCGTTATGATCCATAATAAGATCGTGTTTAGTTATGTCTTTTTGTTTATGGATGAAATAACACTTTCGTCATTCTATAATTTGAGCTTTTTTTTAATTAGCACTTCTAGGATTGTTTTGATGTTTGATATAAGACTTAGAAAATATGAAAATATTACCCAAGTAATAATACCCCATAAAATTTAGTCTAACTATTTGTATTTTAAAATCAAACATTTTAACGGTACAAAAATAGAAGATAAAAAACATTCTTTATACGACGAGGAGTCTGTGTTTTCTTTACATAAATGAAAAAACAAAATTTTTCGTATTCAGAATGTGTAACATGATGTAATGTGGCTGTGGTTTCCTTCTCGATATTATGATGTTTTTTTGCGCCGTTGCTTGGACATACACACTTTCGTTGGATCAAGGTTTGTAAACAATCAACCCGGTTACGTTTTTATATTTTGATTATTAGTTAAAGTATTTGTTGCGTCAAAAAATGTAGTGCATTCCAGCCTAGGTGGCTTTTTTCTTCCCACGATTTTTAAAATGAATTACGTACGTAAATATTAGAACCACAGAGGCACCTCACTGTGACCTCAGCCGTCCCTTCCCCCAGATCAGTCCACCAGTGTTTGCCTGCACTACTCTGTGTTTCCAGACCCAGAGAGTGAAGCAAAGCTAGAATCAATCACCAAAATAGATAAGTAGGCCATTACTGTGTTAAATAAGGTGATGGTTTTGTATGCCCCCGTTCAAACAGCCTGGCGCCAACCGTGCCCTAAACCAAGATCCTGCCCCACCAGCCTCCGTCCCTCCCCATATCAAATTGTCAACATTTCCTTCAATTCTCAGTGTTTCCCGGGCATTTCCTGCCGTTGCCCGCCTGAAATGAGTAATGTCTAGTGCTGGGAAGAACGAATTAGGAATGTAAGTATATGAGGAAGTGTAGTGGTAGTAACAGCATTATTATCGTTGTGTGTGTGTGCCAAAGGAAGAGGCAATCATCACTCCGCTGTGTCTCGTTATCATGAGCTGTACATTGAGGCGGTCCAAATATAGTGAGTGGGTGACACTCTGGCGGCCAGCGGCTGTGGGTGTCAGTGGCAGGCCAGTGGTGATCTTCGGGCCCCGGACAGACTGTCTCACCATCATGTAAGGCAGGCTTACCATTCACACCATGTGAACCTTTAAACTGTATGTGATATTTCTGCTACACCTTTGTACTGATCTCTTTTTTATGTAAGAAGGGAAAGTTTGCCAAGAGCAACATAAACAGTGAAATAACAATAATAAAAAAAGGCCCACATAGTTGTATTTTCGTCTATGGCAGTGTTTATCAACCAAGGTTCTGCAAAAGGTCCCTAAGGGCTCTGCAAGAACAAGTGAGAAAAGCTAATGCACTTTTGACTTTTTATTTAATTTCATATATGTAATATATATAACTAAACATGCACAATATATTATTGGTTATTGTAATATTATAATGTATTATTTTTCTTTAAACTAGATCTTCAAAAATTTATATTATGATATTTGTCACATGAAATATGATGGAAATAAAATGAGAAATTTATGGTATATAATTTTGTTTATGTGAAGGGTTCCTTGGGACATGTAATTTATTTCAAGGGTTACTTAAGGGTAAAAAGTTTGAAAAATGCTAGTCTATGGAGTCGATGCTCCCAGCCTTCCTTTCGTGGCATGACTTGCCTCACGTTGTGCAGCAGTCTTTTCCTCTTTAACCTCCATTTATGAAGGTGTTAGGTTGGACTATTGTCTGCCTGCTTGTGGCCTTGTGACATTAATGCAGCAAAGGTAAATGAATATATATTTCTAATTGATTTACATGTTTTCCAATATACTAGGTGATAGTGAAGTACATATATGGAATTTTGATAAGTTAAATACCACAAACAGCCCTATGAGAACCAACAGGTATGCTGCTGTGTGTTCTCCCTTTGTCTCTCTTGGCATTCCTGGAGGTACTCCCAGGAAGTGAAGGTAGACCTGGGCCAGGTGTGTGAGGCTGCGTGCCCGCTGCGAAGTGGGAGTCAACAGGAATAGCTTTCCTGGAACTGCTCACCCACCAAAAAATTGTCAAGTCACACCATTAACAGGCATGAAGGAAGCTTCAGTTAAATACACTGATTACCCCAGTAAAGAGGTTGGGTGTTGAGATCACCCCAGCAAGAGGGTGTGTGGTAAAGTCACCCTGGTAAGAGGGTGTGTGGTAAAGTCACCCCGGTAAGAGGGTGGTTGATAAGGTCACACCAGCAAGAGGGTGGGTATTTAGGTCACCCCAGCAAGGAGGATGTGTGTTTAGGTCACCCCAGCAAGGAGGGTGTGTGTTTAGATCACCCCAGCAAGGAGGGTGTGTGTTTAGATCACCCCAGCAAGAAGAGTGAGTGTTTAGATCATCCCAGCAAGGAGGGTGTGTGTTTAGATCATCCCAGCAAGGAGGGTGTGTATTTAGATCACCCCAGCAAGGAGGGTGTGTGTTTAGATCACCCCAGCAAGAAGAGTGGATGCTTAGATTACCCCAGCAAGGAGGGTGTGTGTTTAGATCACCCCAGCAAGGAGGGTGTGTGTTTAGATCACCCCAGCAAGAAGAGTGGGTGCTTAGATCACCCCAGCAAAGAGGGTGGGTGTTATGTTCACTTCAATAACAAAATTAGGTATTAGTCACCCCAGCTAAAAATTATGTTGCAGAGAGAAGGATAAAAATTGTAAGACATTAGTTTGGAGATCAAAGCTTTGTGTCAGATTTAGTCAAAAGCCAGAGAAGCCAGAAAATGACCAGGAGAACTGCCACATTGGTAACTATACTGGCAATCAGATAAAAAGATGTTTAATTCATATTGAGGACAGGTTCAAAAGCTTTTGATAAGCAGGAGATGAAAACAATAGGATGGTAGTTTGAGGTATTAGAACAATCACCCTTTTCAGGAATAAGTTGAATGTAGCCAAACATTCAGCAAGAAGGAAAGGTAGAAGTTGATAGACAAAGTTGAAAGAGTTTGAATAAACAAGGTGTAAGCACAGAAACAGTTTCATTGAACAATAGAGGAAAGCCCATTAGGTCCATAAGCCTTCGAAGGTTTAGGTCAGCAAGGGCATGAAAAATATCATTGTGAAGGATTTCAATAGGTAACATGAAATAATCAGAGATAGGAGGAGAGGGAGGAACAAACTCTGAATCATCCAAGGTAGAATTTTGAGCAAGGGTTTAAATGAAGAGTTCTGCTCTAGAAATAGAAGAGATGAATGACAGTGTATGGTGCCTTCAGGATGAAATATGAAGAAACAAAGTTATTCAAGATATTTTTTGCTTAGTGGCAGAAGTCATGAGGAAGAAGTGAATGCTGGGTGACTGTTTCATAAGAGAAAAGCAGAATTGTGTGTAACTTTAGTGATACCATGGTACAGGGGAACCATATTCACTTAGGGGCTGAGGGTTCTAGCAAACTGGTTCAAATACGAGTGTGAGTGTAGGTAGGGCTTCCTTACTCAGGTAATGGTTCCCTAACAGGTGAACTTTTGGATAGGATGTTTCCTTTAGCCCATAAATTCCCATGAAAAGCTCATATGATAGAAATAAAAAAAATTACTTACAGGGTGAATCTGCCAGCTGTATGATGGTGTTAGGTAGATAATACTGTAGCAAATGTCTCTCTTTATCAATGTGGATGAGTGAAGTACTGTACTGCTTATATTGCTTCCAATTGCTGTACCAAATAACATGAAGGCACTTCACATATTTTCCATGAGTACCTTCCCAAATTTATTTAAACTGAATAACATGTTGAGAGAGTTTGTTGATTTTTTAAAATTAATTAGTCTTAGATTTTCCCTAATTTAAGAATCTACTTTATATCATGCCTTATTGTATGTACATACTTTCATTTTCTTTTCAGTTAATTGTAATTGTGGAATGGAAAATAAGCATGTATTGGTATATTTTAGAATGGTTTAGTGTCCTGCCTTACCTGATCACATATCACATGCCATGTTATGTTACAGCAAACACTCAGCACTTCATTCAAACACTCTTTACCTTGTGGCAGTTCATGCCATGCACTCTATGCATGGAGTGAGTGTCTATTTGTGCTACATACATAAATGTACATTGTATACTGGTAATCCTCTTTTCAGAATGTAATTCGGGAACACAGGAAACAAAGTTAAATATTGGCTTTTTTTATTATACAATGAAATGGTGTAATGCTGCATAGATGTCAGCAGAAACTAGATGTTCTCTGTTGCACTCCAAAAAAAGAATGTTTTGCTTTGTAAGGTGTTTGGAAAAAATGGGACGGTTTGCTGGCAGTGTATGGCAGCATGCATGCTTGAGGCCCCTTGCTTCACTGAGCTACTACAGACCTCTTGCTTACCTTATTGTATCTCAGCGCTGGAAGCAGCTTCTATCCCTAGCTTTCTTCTACCTAATAGTTTAATGCAGATGAAGAAATGGCTGTATTTTGGCCTGCATTGCTAGGAATTCTGGTGTTGGCAGAGAGCAATGTGGAAGCTTTGGAAGCCCCACCAGAGAATGACATCCAGGATGAGACTGAATTGAAATACAGCCCAGCCAGTTTCATTAAGAATTATGGCAGTATAAACCATCTTTTGAGACAAGATGATCTTCTTGCTTCCTTTGAGTTTGCCACAGATGAGAAAGTCAATATGCAGGAGGCTGTGACCGAGGACACTCAGGACATAGATGGTGATGACAGTTTGCCCGAAAAGGAAAAGCGCCTTTATGAACTCATGAGAGTGACACCAAGAGACAGCAATAAGTTAGTTGAGTATGATGTAGTGTTTGTTCTGAGGCTGATGTACGAGTGCCTTGGCAAGCACACCAAGATACTGCTCAAACTGCTCCGAGAGGTATATGAGACGATAGACTTTGTGTACAACAGAGTAGGCTGGATTGACTGCTCTGATGCAAAGAAGGAAGGTTACAAATCTGGTTACTATACATTCTTCATGAAGAACGAAGGAAAAAGACCAATAACGCTGCTCTGTGACATGGAGACAGATGGTGGAGGGTGGACTGTGGTGCAGCGGCGGCAGAGGGATGGTCCTAAAGTCATTTTTAACCAGGGATGGTACCCATACAAGATAGGCTTTGGCAACTTTACCACTGAGTACTGGGCTGGACTGCAGAACATTTACGTGTGGTGTAAAACACGCAATTGTGAAATGCGAGTTGATCTCCAAGACACAAATGGCAACCGAGCATACGCTGCTTACTCCAGTTTCTACTTAGACTCGGAAGTAGAGGGATACAAACTAAACATTGACGGCTACCGTGGCAACGCTGGAAATGCACTGGAGCCCCAGGAGAATGGGAAGGTGCAAGTGTTCAGCACCTACGATCACCTCAACAAAACGAACCGCTTCTGTGCCAGGAAAATGTTTAGTGGATGGTGGTTCTCAGAATGTAAGCCCTCCATCAATGGCATCCATGTTTATGGAAGGTTAAATCCACCAGGGCTTGCCTGGCACACCTGGGCCAAGACTCTCAAGACCACAGAAATTAAAATCAGGCCCACCAAGGAGTGACGGACCACAACAGTTATGACCAGGCCCACCAAGGAGTGTCAGACCACAACAGTTATGACCAGGCCCACCAAAAAGTGTCAGACCACAACAGTTATGACCAGGCCCACCAAAGAGTGATGGAGTGCCTGGCGCAGGACTCTGGGCACAAGGCAACTCAGGCTGTTACTCCCGCTATATTCACTTGCTGTTTTCAAAAGTAGTTAAAAAGACAGGAGTGAATGCCACCAAGAAGTGTGGAGAAGTTTGCCACTAATTACTAATCTGATGAAAACTGCATCACGGAAAATTGGTTATATTGTAGTAAGAATGAATTTGTTGCTGGTGGAATAGTGAATATACTGGTCTTCAGTTTGGAACAGATCATGTGCATTGGTGGAGTGACTCATTATTGGCAGGAGTGGGATATTTAGTAAAACTCTGCAGTTGATGGAGTGACAGTATGGGATATTTTAGTATAGCTCTGCACTACACCATTGATTTATAAGCAACTCTCACAGTTTTCTTATTATGTATGTTTAAATTTCTCCTCAATAAAGTCAGATTAAGAAAATTAGTCTTATTTACTCACAAATGTCTTTCCTTCAAAATGCCAATAAGTGACCAACAGAAGTTGGAAGGTGAAGAGCAGCATGGTGTGGTGGTGTTGGTCCTAGCCCTGAGAAGCAGAGGGCCAGGGAAGCACCTCACCCATGATCCAAGGCAGCACATTTAATGTCCTACTTGGAAAATAAGGATATTCTCTATTTTTTTCTGTTATAGTTGATAAACTTTCTGTTCTTTCCATCTGCCAAGGCTTTTTGTGTAGTCAGTTGTAAAGTTTACTTTCATAAAACGCATCACTATGGTATCTGTGGTTTAATATTTGCTTCTTTTAAATATGATTTCATTAACAGAAATCAGCATATGGTTTTTAATAGTGAAAAGTCACCCATGACTTAAGTCACACTTGATGTTCTCCAATGTAGTATTTTTGGACTTACATTATTTCTTTATTTATATTCATTACATATAGAATTATTTTGCTGAATCTCAAACATTTTTATTTGCAGACACCATGACAATATATATATATATATATATATATATATATATATATATATATATATATATATATATATATATATATATATATATATATATATATTTGTCTTGTCCATACCAATACAATTTGTCCTTTATGCCAAGAATGAACTTGGTCAACTCTGGTAAAACTTCCTTTATGCTGCTCTCGAGCAAAATTGTACTGTACTAAATATTCAACATCTTTTAATGAACAATAAATCAACTTTGAAAATAAATGCCACCAAATTTCTTGGAACTAACTATGATGAATGACCTTTAAGTGTCACATCAATGTTATTGCATTAAGGATTTCAAGGTATAGAGTTTTATATGATCAAATTAGATGTTTTATATCAATAGGTGAGTGTGGGATCGAGCTATTTGTCGAGTTTTGATGACTGCACCAAAGGTGGGCCCTAATATGGGTATCGCTATAAATATAGTTGCCTGTGCCACTAATGGGTGGAAGCTTAACAGTGCTTCCAATACTCCTCAAGTTACCTATAAGTGCAATAGACCAGGACATAAAAGAAATAAATAAATAGATAAAACACACAGACACACACATTGGGAGGAAGTGTTGTATTGTTAAAAGTGTAAGCAGACGTGATTGAGGTTACTTCATGGCACTTTGTTTGAAATCTTAGAAAAAGCATAAATGTCTGTTGTGTAAACTTTATTTGGAAAACATCACAGTAAGAGAGAAAAAAAACCTCTAGTTTTTTTTTTCATTGTGTGTGTGTGTGTGTGTGTGTGTGTGTGTGTGTGTGTGTGTGTGTGTGTGTGGGTGGGTGAGTGCATGGCTGTGAGTGTAAGCCATCACGCCCAAGGCAGAAGTCTGTTGATTAAATAGTAAAATAAATCTTAAACACATTATGATCACCTAGAAAAATTTACCAATGTGTAAACTCTACAGATGGCGACAGCAATGACTGTGGCACCAGCAAGTGTGATGCACCTCATCAGACAGAGGATTAATAGTTCACCCAATTCAACATTCACCAAGGACTGGTGCAGCTACACCCAGACCAGTGACTCACCACTCACCAAGACTCATGGTGATGCACTGGTGCAATCACACCCAGACCAGTGACTCACCACTCACCAGGACTTATGGTGATGGACTGGTGCAATCACACCCAGACCAGTGACTCACTGCTCACCAAGACTCATGGTGGTGTACTTGTGCAGCCATTCCCAGACCAGTGACTCACTGCTCACCAAGACTCATGGTGGTGCACTGGTGCAGTCACACCCAGACCAGTGACTCACCACTCACCAAGACTCATGGTGGTGCACTGGTGCAGCCACATCTTGATTACCAATATGGTGATTTTAGTATAGAGGAAATAGTAAGTAGTACTTTGAAGTTTTATTGGTGTTGTTCTTGCAGGGATTGCTTTGAGGATGTACAGTGTGTTGTAGGTATACATACAGTGTAGGTGTGTTCAGTGTGCTGGCCTTGGGAGAGTGTGGCAGCCTTGCATGACACTTTCCTGGCAGGCAACATTGTTTCACCGACCTTGCAGGCCCTCAACACCTTGCCAACCTGCAGCCTGTCACAAATGGATAGCAGTGTGATTGCCAGCTCAGACAGTGTTGTTGGGGTTGTTTGTGTAGCTGTGACCAATGTTGTATGTTGACCATGAGTTTGAATGAAGGGCCCAAGATATAGATTGCTTCCAAATTAACTGTGGTAACTGACATACTCTGTGACTCAAGGTAGGGTGGATGACATGCTGTATTGAAAGTGTTGCTGACTGCCATGCACACTGCCCAGCCCAATCCATACAGCAACACTCAGCGCTCTAATGTGGCAGTGTGGTATCAGCCCTATGTGGCACCTGTAAATTGTGCTATTATGTTATATGCTGAAGATATGCAAAATATATTATATACCTACAGTAGAGCTGTGCTAGGTTAGTTGCTTTGTCATTATCCCATGACACTCTGACTCAAAAGTTTCTCAGTGAGATCTTAAAGCAGCTAAAGAGGTTCCAAACTAACTGGTTCTTGGGAGTACACCACACTTGCAACTGTCTCATTTTATGTCAGTGATACTTGGTCTTGTGCTTCAGACATTGCACAGTTTGCCAGACAAGCTTCTCATCTGCTTGTGATCAGCATTCAGAAAAGTTGACAGTGTTACCATTCACTTATTAACAATTTCTATTAGTTATATTATACATCCTGTGTATATCAACAAGAGAAGCTGAGTCTGTTCTATGAATTGAATTGACAGGAAGGTGGTTGAGGAGAAATGATGAGATAAAGCCAGATAATGAATGCCAGGGCACAGAGGAGAAGGAAGGGAACTATTTACAATATATCAATATCTGAGGCTTCTTCCAAAGAGTTTCCTAATAAAACAGCTATTGTAGAAGTGTCTCCATGAACCTTTTCCATGCTCCTATCCTCTCATCCCTGTCCATGACATGCTCCAGCATGCACTGCTCCTATCTCAGCGGAAGACAAGCTTCTGCAGCCTCCACTTGTGCACCTCTTATCCTCCCCATGAGGCAGCTCACTCTCTGCTGGCCCTTCTCTCTGCTGGCCAAACCACAAGCCACACAGAAAGTCAATGGTGAAAGAAAACTTGAGACAAAGGAGACAGAGAGAGAGAGAGAGAGAGAGGGGGGGGGGCTTATCATGAGACAATAGTGGAATGGGGAAATGGGATGAGAGATTCAGATATTCAGATAATAGATAAGATAAGTCTGGTACTTAATGCAATTATGACACAGCTTTACTATCACCACAGAGGCAGGAGGAAGAAGCAACAGCAGCATCAGTGTGGTGCATCTCAGCTCGGTGTTCACTGTTGCCTTTGTGATTCAGGTGAGTACAACTAAGACTCTTGACTCAGAGTACTAGCTGGTGACAGCAACAGCTGGTTAACCACAACTTGCTTTTATGAGTGACTCAGTGCAAGGACTGATGACTCACAAGATTTAGTGTGGTGGAGGGAGTGGCAGGATGTGGCTGAAGAGCCTTCCATTGTCACAGTCATCACCCATCATTCATGAGCCATGACGCTGACCAACATTTTAGAAAACGAGTAATATTTGCTTGCCAGTTCCACAGTAAAATCACCATTTCTATTTAAACTGTTGTGATATTTTGGGACAAATGTAATGGTGATTTTATTGCAATTTTCCTTCAACTTTTACATGTTACACTTTGGCAAATCTACACTCAATTATAGTATATATATATATATATATATATATATATATATATATATATATATATATATATATATATATATATATATATATATATATATATATATATATATATATATATATATATATATATATATATATATATATATATATATATATATATATATATATATATATATATATATATATATATATATATATATATATATATATATATATATATATATATATATATATATATATATATATATATATATATATATATATATATATATATATATATATATATATATATATATATATATATATATATATATATATATATATATATATATATATATATATATATATATATATATATATATATATATATATATATATATATATATATATATATATATATATATATATATATATATATATATATATATATATATATATATATATATATATATATATATATATATATATATATATATATATATATATATATATATATATATATATATATATATATATATATATATATATATATATATATATATATATATATATATATATATATATATATATATATATATATATATATATATATATATATATATATATATATATATATATATATATATATATATATATATATATATATATATATATATATATATATATATATATATATATATATATATATATATATATATATATATATATATATATATATATATATATATATATATATATATATATATATATATATATATATATATATATATATATATATATATATATATATATATATATATATATATATATATATATATATATATATATATATATATATATATATATATATATATATATATATATATATATATATATATATATATATATATATATATATATATGTATGTGTGTGTGTGTGTGTGTGTGTGTGTGTATTTACCTAGTTGTAGTTTTACAGGGCCTAGGCTTTATGCTTGTGTGGCCCCGTCTCCATATCTACACTTATCCAATCTTACTTTAAAAGTATGCACACTCGTTGCAGACACTACTTCTTCATTTGAACTGTTCCACGTCTCAATACATCTTTGTGGGAAACTATATTTTTAACATCTCTCAGCTTTTTACTATGCCATCTTGTGCTTCGAATGTCATATTCTTCTCTCATGATCAGTTTCTCATTATCCACTTGGTCCATTCTGTTGATCAATTTATGAACTTGTATCAGATCTCTCTCTCTTCTTTGTTCCAGGATTGGCAGATCCATAGCCTTTAGTCTCTCCTCATATGTCATCCCTTCAAATTCTGGAACCATTCTTGTAACCATTTTTTGTAGTCTCTCCAACTTTCTTATGTGTTTCTTTTTATGAGGGGTCCACACTACTCCTGCATATTCCAATCTGGGTCTTATTATAGTACTTATCAATTTCTTCATCATTTCTTTGTCCATGTAGTGAAATGGTACTCCAATATTTCTTAGCAAATTATATTATGTTATAAGTGTGTGTGTTTCACTGTTTGATCTGCTGCAGTCTCTGACGAGACAGCCAGACGTTACCCTACGGAACGAGCTCAGAGCTCATTATTTCCAATTTTCGGATAGGCCTGAGACCAGGCACACACCACACACCAGGACAACAAGGTCACAACTCCTCGATTTACATCCCGTACCTACTCACTGCTAGGTGAACAGGGGCTACACGTGAAAGGAGACACACCCAAATATCTCCACCCGGCCGGGGAATCGAACCCCGGTCCTCTGGCTTGTGAAGCCAGCGCTCTAACCACTGAGCTACCGGGCGTGTGTGTGTGTGTGTGTGTGTGTGTGTGTGTGTGTGTGTGTGTGTGTGTGTGTGTGTGTGTGTGTGTGTGTGTGCTAGGCACACCTCTCAAGATATCATTGTAACAGTGATCCTTAGAGCAACAGTCTTACTAACAGACAGTCAAGGGAACACACTGTGAGAGTTGTGAGCTTGGCAGGTTCAAATACTGGAGACAATTGCTGAGTTTGCTTCACAGTAACTGGTGCTCAGTGGCAGTTTTCACATGGCTTTGTGTCAACTGATGGCAGTTCACTAGATGACATGATTTTATGTTATGCCTATCTGTCACTTCCCTTGTGCTAGCAGTCTATCCAGAAGACTGCAATCATTCTCTTCCTTGTTCCACCACTTCCCTCATGCACCAAACTGCATTTACCTAGTTGTATTGTAAAGGGTTCAAGTGGGGCTCATAGTGTTCTGTCTCCATATCTCCACTTATCAAATTTTTCTTTAATGCTATGCACATTATATGCTACAACAACTTCATCATTTAATGCATTCCACTTTTCCACTGTTCTAAATGGAAAACTATATCCTTTGCACAATGCCTCTTCCTAATCCTTGTCCTTCCAGCTTCGTCTGTCACCAGCACCAGGTCTTGCTTGTGTGGCACACTTCACTCTCTCTATTCAGTACCTGCACTGACTCTTACATTAATCAGTCATGAATAGAAATATTATTGTGTACATTCAAAGACCTTGCCATTCCTATCTATGTGTGTGTGAACTGAGTGGTAAGTCCTCTGATTGTGCTGGGATTTTTTCTCATAAGAGAGATAAGAATATGATCTGATATTTGTATATTTCCCTTTTCATGTTATTGGCCAGCAGCCATTCAGCTGACAGGAGGGAGCCCTGGATGTCCTGCTGATCACTTCTCCTGATCAACATGGTGAGTCAAAAGCATTTGTGTATAAATTTATACTATTAGTACAGAATAAAAAGAGCTTTTAACTAAACATTCCTATTTTAAACTGTGCTCTTTCTTAATCTTTGCACTTCAACATGTTTGTATGTTAATCCACTTCTGCCATGGTCATTCTATTTCTTACTGATTTGAGACAGAAATAATAGCTAATTAACTCATTCTGCATACAATACTCAAACTATTCCATGCCTGCTTGGCACAGTCCTTCCTTGCTAGCATCACACTTACTGTAAAGTGACAAAGAGTATCAACATATGGTAGATTTTGTAAGACATGTGTCATTGAAAGAAGGAAGACCATCTTGAATAATCTTGAACCATGTAATGTTGTGTGCACCAGCACAAATTGGTTGGCACATGAAATGAACACTAAGCCTCTCATGCTGGCTGTTCTGTCCACAGGAGGCACCATACCTTGCTGAAGGGCCTCTGGAGTACTACCCTGGAGGCCCCTCCCACTACACTCCCCACTTAACCCACCATGTCCCCCCACCACCACACTATGGCCCTGTGCCACACAACCAAGGTCCTTTTCCTTCATACCAGGACCTTCCACCACCACACTATGGCCCTGTGCCACACAACCAAGGGTCTCTCCCCACACATCAAGGTTTCTTGTTACCATACTCCAGCTACAGACACAACCAAGATGGTGTTTTTCAAAATGGAGGTGTTGTGCCTGATGTCCCATATCTGCAGCAGGTGAGATCAAAGAAAGGCAAACTAGGTGATTTATGCAAAATGACAATTATTAATGTTGGTGATGGTGTTTGTGGTGAATGGATGAACAATGATCCCATACTTTGGGCCACAAGGCTCAGTGTTCCACCAAGGCCACTATAGATCACTGTCCTCACACTGTCAAGGCACACACTGACTGGCCACTCAACACTGGGAGTTGAGATGCATGCACTGTATGTTGACTGTCACTGTCCTGGCTTGGCTTGCACTCACTTTTCCTGTTAGTGCTGGGTTGTGTGCTTGCAGTTTTCATGGAATGGGAGGAGTATGGAATTGTGTGTACAGATTTCAAACAAACATTATGTAATGGTTGGAGTTAGTATATTGGGTAATAAATCTTTTATCACAGCTCAAAATAAATATCTAAACTGCATGCATATTAGTTCTGAGATGTAGTTCGCAAACGGTAGGTCAGTCACCCACAACTAAGGAAGGAGATACATGTACTGACTCAGACAGCCGCCATCTGTGCCTTGAAACAAGCTAGCTCAGATAATCTTCGTGATCTCAGGTGCCTGCAAACCCCTCAAGTAAGAAGGATGAAGGCCCAGCAGTAAAAGTGTACCTAATATGGTTTAAGATAGCCAAGCTTAGTTAGGCTTATGGAACTTTCCCATGCACAAGCCACACTGTTCCCAGGGAAGTATGTTAGTTATGAGGGTGGAGAGTGAATGTAGCTATGTTGTGGTGTGGGAGTGTAATCTCACTGGTCATTTGCAATTGTTTGACCTGGGAAGTGTTAACTACATGAAAAAAGATCTGTATCAGTCTGTGCCTTTATTTTCTCAGTCATCAGTCCCTGGTTGCCTTACAACCTGTGTGGTCAAGCCTCACATTCTTAACATCTGTGTTCCTCCACAGTCTTGAAAATTTGACTGCTCAGACATTATGTTTTCATCCAGATATGTAGAACTTTATCACATCTTTTTTGTGTGTGATTTTATGGTTATAAGAACAAAAAAAAATGAGGGAGGCTGCAAGATTTAAGAAATTGCTGTGGTACAGTGGAACCAGGCTTGCTTTGGGGACCGAAGGGTTTCCAAGCGCACTGGTTCGAATCCTGTCAACGGTCAGAGTATTGGTTGGGCTTCCTCACTCGGGGCAATGGTTTCCCAGCGGATGGGGTTTGAGATAGGAGGTACCCCAAAAAAGTATTCCCTTTAGCCCATAAATTCCCGTGAAAAGCCCACATGGTATAAACAATAAAAAAAAAAAAAAGCCATCAGACCCACACATGGCAGTAATAATCATCCATCTATGCATACAGGGTGTCCCACACATTAAGGTATATACTATAAGTCATTCTAAACAAAATATATATTATATACATGTTGTCTTTTCTTACATTTTGTCAGAAAATGAAATTTCATGTGCACAGCCTGCTTAATGTGAGGTGGTGGTGATGGCTACACATTGTCACTTGTCTTCTGCCCAGGAACTGAGAGTTACATTGTAGATATATGCACTTAAAGCGTAGTGCTTAGCTGTAAGTGCTGTTGTATTTCATTCACATTTCTTAATAAAATTAAAAGTGTGAAAATTTTGTCAGTCCATGATTATTTTCTGTAAAGATCTATTTAGCTGCAGCCCTTAAGGATTCAGACAAATGTTCACCACTGGAGGAGAAGTGACAGCGTGGTGCAGTCACTGTGCTGTACACCGATGCAGGGCAGCACACCACAGCTCACCTCAAATCTCAACCTCAGTTAGTGAGGAAATAAAGTAAAAAGCAACATAGGTATGTGTAAAGGTTGCTTTATGTAGAATGACTTGGCTCACCATATCCCAGAGTGTGTACCTCGACTCACAGGACACCCTGCTGGTCTGCATGCAAAGCTGACACCTGCATAGCAAATTATTGGTAATTACAGTTGTTGCAATATTGCTCCCACCTTCCATTCTCTTAATTACATTTTTCCATCAATATAGGAAGATAGATGGCAAGAAGATGAAGAGGAGGAAGAAGAGGTGGAGGAGGAGGAGGAGGATGACTTCCTGCCATACAACAGCCTGGAGGAGGCCCTGGAAGAGCTAGACATCCAACTACCACGCCTGGCTGTCGCTGCCCCACCCTCTGTCCTTCCTCCCAAGGTAATGACTCCCATGCCACTCTGCACTCATCCTAAGACCTCAGCTAGATTGTAACTTATTAATTTGCTAGTTGATAAACTATTCACGTCAGGCAGACCAACCAAGGGCAAAAGAAAAAAGAATTCTGTTCACAGTGTCACTCTCACAGCCAGCTTGAGTCAGCATGCCTCCCATCATTTTGTTCTTCTCGTGGACCACCCAGGAGCTTTGACATGGCACACGGTTTTTCCTGCTATGCTGTGCCTCATTTTCTGACATGGAGTTAGATATGCATACTTGTATAATGGATATTAGCCACTAAACTACAGTTTTATATACCAGCAAGGATGTCAAATTTTCTTCAACAAAAATATTTTTGTAAGTTCTTAAGCTGGTGAGTCAGCTCCTTGTGACCACAGTGTTGTGCTGCAGGGAGCAGGAAGGTGTCGCCTGCCTAACTTGGGAAGCTCCTCTTACATGAATGCCATCTTGCAGTGCCTCTATCACACACCAACCTTCCCTGTGTGTCTAGCTCTGGGGTGAGTATATACGGACAGCCTCATCCCCTTCCCCCCCGCGCTCTCTCTCTCTCTCTCTCTCTCTCTCTCTCTCTCTCTCTCTCTCTCTCTCTCTCTCTCTCTCTCTCTCTCTCTCTCTCTCTCTCTCTCTCTCTCTCTCTCTCTCTCTCTCTCTCTCTCTCTCTCTCTCTCTCTCTCTCTCTCTCTCTCTCTCTCTCTCTCTCTCTCTCTCTCTCTCTCTCTCTCTCTCTCTCTCTCTCTCTCTATATATATATATATATATATATATATATATGTGTGTGTGTGTGTGTGTGTGTGTGTGTGTGTGTGTGTATATATATATATATATATATATATATATATATATATATATATATATATATATATATATATATATATATATATATGTATATATGTGTGTGTGTGTGTGTGTGTGTGTGTGTGTGTGTGTGTGTGTGTGTGTATATATATATATATATATATATATATATATATATATATATATATATATATATATATATATATATATATATATATATATATATATATATATATATATATAATATTCTTTCTAGGTGATGTCAAATTGTTCCTTGAATTTTGCTTCTTGATGTATTGCATTTGTGTTTTGGTACTAATGATGGGGCATCATATTGTCATCTGAATGATTCTGTACTGCCTTGATCTGCATTCCCATCTTAGAATGAATATCATGACCAAATGCTAAATGTAACTGAATGTGAAGAACATTTTCACTGGAGCAAAGTGACAAGTACACTCTGGTAGTCAGCTGATTGGTAAGACCTGTCATTTTGATACCAAAACTGCAACTGTCTCTGATTGAGCAGGTAATGTTTGTTGTGAGTTGCCATAGACCAGGGGCGGGCAACCTCCGGCCCGTGGGCCACATCCGGCCCGCGAAGGCTTAGCGTCCGGCCCGCCACCCTGCTAGGCTTTATTAATGCAATCCGGCCCGCGGACCTCCCACTAAAAGTAGAGAAGAAATTCTAATAAATTTTAAGTTTTTAAATGAATAAATTATACTATTGAATTACTTTACATTTCATTATTATTATTATTATTATGATTATTATTATTAGTAGTAGTAGTAGTTGTAGTAGTAGTCGTGTGTGCATACGTTTTCTTTTATTACTATAGTATTCCATGCATTTGTCTGAGATTTCGTTTTTCACTCCGGCCCGCGACCTCCTTCCAAGAGTCTCATCTGGCACTCACTCTAAAAAGGTTGCCTGCCCCTGCGCATAGACAATGTGTAAAAATTACCAAATAACCACCACTGTATTAGTGTGCTAAATGTGACATACAAAAATTTCATGTCATTTGTTAACTGTTTCTTATGAGACTTTGTCTCACAAATAGTTATCACTTAATCCCTTGAGTACCGTGACAGGTTTCCATATTGATTCTGCTTACTATTTGGTGATTTTATACAGCTCCAGAAACTTATGTGGGGGATTAAAATAGTGGAAACTGTGGCCATTTTAATCTTCTTACCTCCATAGATCCTTCCTAATGTATATAAAATGGTTTATTCATACACAAATCTCAAGGTAAAAATGTGTCCCAGTATTGAAGGGGTTAATTAACAGCATATGTGTATGAAATATTTTCAACTTAAAATTACTTGAACTATCAGATTTCTAAGCAAGTACCTCATCTCACAGGACACCTTGGGCAATCATATGTGCCATCATATTGTCATTGTTGATTATTGATAAATGTTCAAATGATTCTCTCTCTCTCTCTCTCTCTCTCTCTCTCTCTCTCTCTCTCTCTCTCTCTCTCTCTCTCTCTCTCTCTCTCTCTCTCTCTCTCTCTCTCTCTCTCTCTCTCTCTCTCTCTCTCTCTCTCTCTCTCTCTCTCTCTCTCTCTCTCTCTCTAACGGAAGCTGTGAGGCTCTGGAAGAAGGACAGAAACAGAAGAACTCAGTAGCACGTGCTCTCACATTCCTCATGACCAAGATGGATGATGTGAAGCTGATGAAAAAAGGCATGATGGCTTACTTCAAGGTGTGTGTGGGTGTGTAGGTGTGTGGGTGGGTGGGTGGGTGTTGGTGTGGATGTTGCACCTTCTATTGTTGTTTCCAGATTTTTCTTTATATGGTTTGTTAATGCATCACTTCCTTTCTCTTGTGTCCATGAAGGTGTTTTCTTTACCTTTCTAGTCTTCTTTGTTTAATTGTATTTATTCTTAGTGGTGCGTGTCTTTACTTAATTGTACTTACTATTTGGGAAACTACAACATGGTGTAAGAAATGCGTGGACAAAAATTATAACTTATGAAATATTTTGAGGGTAGAAAAAAGGATAAAGAGTCAGGTATTTTGTTGCTTTTCATTCCATTTCCCACTTCATACTGAGCTGATTGTATGCAGGGAGTGTGTGGCCTGCGAGATGAAGCCTTCGCCGGGGTGGAGCAGCAGGAGGCACACGACCTGTTAGCTGGGTTGCTGTTGTGGCTGCACCAGGACCTTGCTAGTTGGGTGAGTCCTTCATAGGTTTGCTTCAGACCTTCTTAATTTTCTTTACTTGTCTTGTGTCTCCTACAGACATGTAGCTACTCTCTGCCTCTGTCACTCCTGTGCTAATGACCCCTCTACACTATTGCAGGACAAGCTAGACTGTGCATGTACAAAAACTTCATTGAGCAAACACCTGATCAACAGCACTGCCAGACACAACAACTTCCCTCCAGGCTACACCGTTTACACAGGAGACAACCACAACAACACCAATTACCACCACCATCATCATCCCAGCAACTCCCCATCAAAGCTGAATGATGCAGATGGTGGCAGAGAGAGGAAGGTGTGCCAGAAGTGTGGTGTAGCTTACCAGCGTCGGTCCTTCATCTCGGATATGTTTGAGGGCATCCACCAGGTGGACGTGATCTGTGCCAGGGTGGGCATCATCTTGCACACTGAGTATGAAAGGTTCACATCACTCAGTGTCCCCCTCACTACACCTGGAGAGGTCACACTTGAGGTAAGACATGCATGGAAGTACCAAGAGTTACAGGGACTTCACTGTTCATGACAGTCTCAGTTTATGCTGTTTGGCGGTGGTGGTGTTGGTGATGGCAGTGCTCATGAGGAAAGGAGCTGTACAGAGGAAGATGTGCTAAATTGTGAGACAAAAGTTGGTCAAAACTGTGATCTATCCACTAACTGAATGTTGCTCTTATTAGAAAGTATGTCTAATGCATATTATCTAGTACACTGATCACAAAACATAATCATAGAATCCCTTTGTGCACACTGTGGACCTTGGTTTGATCTACTGCCACCACCACCACCACCATAACCCAAAGACATAAAGCTTTGTGAGGAATAACAGCATCACCTTTTAGACTGAGGGTACTGTACTGCCTAACTTTCATGAGTAATGGAGAGGTGCCTGACTCACAGTTTAGGAATGACTGGTGTAGGAGGAAGGCAGAGTGTGTGAGTTACTGGTGGAGGCTTCTGACCAATACCAATGTGTGTGTGTGTGTGTGTGTGTGTGTGTTGAGTTGAGACTCTATGAATGGTGAGCAGGGAGCATCTTATATTATGACTCATGGCAGTGGGTGGTGGGCAACACACCACTGTGAGCTATTGGAGCCATTTCTGCCTTTGTGTGGCTCAGGAAGGGACAGAAGGAATAGAGAGGTAGCTTGGCATAGGAAGTATATATTACCTATATATTTGTTTGCTTAGAGAAGAGAGTGGAGATATGTATATTATCTGATTGAAGAGAGTGAAAAAAAAAAATATTTTGCCAGAGAAGAGAATAAAGACTGACTATCTCATGGAAGAAGAGAATGAAAGCAGAATACTGTATTTCAGATAACAAATGGTGTGTGGATGTTTTTGTTGAGAACATTTTGATAAGAGAGTGAGTGCATATCTGTTCCTGTGCTTGGCCTCCTTACTGAAGCAGCTCCCTCTTGCCACCCAGGAGGCACTGCAGCAGCACTATGGAATGGACATGGTCATGTGGGACTGTGAGTACTGCAGCAAGAGTCACCTGTGCCACCGCCAGATTCGGGTGCTGTGTTCTCCGCTTGTCCTGGTTATTCATCTTGGCAGGTAAGAGAAGAACAACTGGCTGACTTCTGCTCTCAGTAGTGCTGTGTATCTATCTAGTATATATCAGGCATACCAGGCTGGCTGTCCCACATAGGGTGCTCTAGGCAAAGTGTGCAAACAGAATATATAGACAAAGTTTGCAAATAGAATACAAAGTGTACAAACAGCTGGAATACACACTAGGCAGAGTGCATAAACAGCTAGAATACAAAGCATGCAAACTTCTAGAGTATGTTCATAGACAAAAGTGTGTAAACAAACAGAATACTTACACATTGAAAAACAAAAAAAATGATAGTATGGTATTCAATGTCAGGGTATTATGCATTTATCTTAGTCCTGTAAAGATCCAGTCCGTGAATAGTGCACGTGTGCACACACACACACACACACACACACACACACACACACACACACACACACACACACACACACACACACATACACACACACACACACACACACACACACACACGGCCCGGTAGCTCAGTGGTTAGAGCGCTGGCTTCACAAGCCAGAGGACCGGGGTTCGATTCCCCGGCCGGGTGGAGATATTTGGGTGTGTCTCCTTTGACGTGTAGCCCCTGTTCACCTAGCAGTGAGTAGGTACGGGATGTAAATCGAGGAGTTGTGACCTTGTTGTCCCGGTGTGTGGTGTGTGCCTGGTCTCAGACCTATCCCAAGATCGGAAATAATGAGCTCTGAGCTCGTTCCGTAGGGTAACGTCTGGCTGTCTCGTCAGAGACTGCAGCAGATCAAACAAACAGTGAAACACATAGAATTGGAAGGTTCACAGGAGAAGGTATGAGGCCAATAAGAATCAAACTTAAGTCACAAAAGGATGTAGATGAATTGGTGGAGAAGTCATGGAGGCTAGCCCAGCAGGAAACAACAAGGAAGATTTGGTTGAGAAGAGATCTCGGTGAAAAGGAAAGAGAAATGTTAAATGAGTTGAGAAAGGAGGCTTTAAAAAAAATGAAGAGAGGACAGAAGAGGAGAAGAAAGAGTTTTTCTGGAGAATCTTGGATATGAGACTGAGGAAGTGGTTCATAACCCAGAAAAGTACAGCAAGAAAGGACTAAAGAAACTTACGTATGAGCGGAATGTAATGTATTCCAACATAAATGGAGTGATATCGGGATTTTAGAACTCAACGATTACTTGAGGGACAAGAACCCAGATATTGTGGGTCTTACTGAAACAAAACTGAGAGAGGGAGAAGACCTGATGATGGTTGGAGAAGGAAATATAATGTTTGGAAAAGAAATAGAGTAGGTAAGATGGGAGGAGGAGTGATGTTGCTGGTTAAAAAGATATAAAGGTGGATCAAGTGAAAGAAGGTATGGGAAAGGCAGAAGTGCTAAAGATCAGAGCAGAAACTAATGAAGGAAAAAGAGGCACTACATAGTGGTGTACGTACCACCTAAGACAAATGCATGGTCAGTACAGGAATATGAAGAAATGATAAGTGATACAGGAACATGTCTGGAAGAAATGTTGGGTGGCTGTGAACGAACTATAATGATGGGAGATTTTAATTGTAAAGAGGTGTGTTGGGAGGACTGGTCAATGGAAGGATCAGAGACAACATGGGGAAATACACTATTGACACTGGCAATGGAAAATGTGTTAACTCAGTGGGTCAAAGAAGATACTAGGTTTGGAGGAGAGGGAGCATCGTCAAGACTGGACTTGGTCTTTAGTACAGAGCCAATGGTCATTGAGGAGATGAGGGTGGAGTGCCCTTTAGCAAAGAGTGATCATGCAGTTTTGGAGTTCAAGGTGATAGATGAAGAGAAATCTAGAAGAAATGAAGAATATAAAGTGGGAAGATGGAATTATGCCAAGACAGATTTTGGAAACCTAAAGAAATTCTTTCAAGAGACAAATTGGATGAAATTCAAGAGTGCTAAGGAGCAAATGAAAAGTGGAAGGAATTTATAAAAATATACAAAGAAGGTGAGAAAAATTTGTACCAATAAGACAACATAGAGAAGTTGGAAAGCAGGACTGGTTTAACGATAGATGTGAAAAGGCTAGAACAAGAAAAGAGGATGCATGGAAGAGGTGGAGAAGGAAAAGACGGATTAAGCAGTGGAAAGTTACAAAAGAGCAAGAAATGAATATGTGTTGATTAGAAGAGAAGAAAGAAAGAAACAAGAAAAGGATATAATTGATAAATGTAAAGACCAACCAAGGCTTTTTACAGACATGTGAACAACAACATCAAAAATAGAGAAAGTATTGAAAGTTTAGAAGTAAATGGAGTATGCAGTGAAGATCCCAGGAAATGGCAGAGGCTATGAATGGATGCTTTCGGAAGGTATTCACAAAGGAGACTGCTTTTGACAAACCACTGGTAATGGAACAGAAAGGGATTATGAAGGAGTTTCAAGTAACTGTGGAGGAGATCAAGAATATGATGGGGAGTTTAGAAGTGAGAAAAGCTGTGGGACCTGATGGGGTATCAGGATGGATTTTAAGAGAATGCAGGAGCAACTGGCAGAAAAAGTTTGTGAAGTAATTGATGCCTCATTAAGGGAAGGTGTAGTGCCCCAAGACTGGAAAAGAGCTAACATTGTCCCAATCTATAAATCAGGTAACAAGAGAGACCCATTGAACTATAGACCAGTGTCACTTACAAGTGTGGTAGCTAAGATGTGTGAGAGGGTGGTGAAGAATAGATGGACAGACTTCTTGGAGAAAATGACATACTTTGTGAGTGTCAATTTGGTTTTAGAAAAGGGCGT
>NC_059274.1:17359289-17426789 GCF_017591435.1 Portunus trituberculatus
AAACTTCAAAATTAATTAAGCCACTTCACTATCATTCTGATGCACTCATTCTCTTGTTGCTGCCACACTCTGCTACATTGTTGAAGTGTGTCATGCCTTCATGGTGCTGGTGTGTCGACTGTTGACTCCTGTGATGATGCAACATTCCCATGACTAGCCTTTATAAACATTTCTTTAGGTATTCTCTGCTTCTTAATGTTCAGTTTTCAGTAAGCAATCACTGAGTGGGCACACTGACAAAGTTTCCTGTTCAATGATATTAGTCAGCATTGTTTGAGCCCAGTAGCCTATAGTGATTAACTATTTGCACATTTTTGCCAGATTGCCAGTGTTGCAGTGTTCACAATGTCCTTGTCACCAATACTGTCTTTGTCTTCTGTATAGCAAACCACCTTTAGTTTGTCTACTTATATATCAGATATCAGATAATGCGGATAGTTTGTGGGCCTTGGATATTTACACATAAGAAAGCTGGGAAATATGTAGTTTTATATTACAGAAATGACTTGTTTCATTGAGCCCCTCCAAGTGTAAGCATTCGTGGAAGTGTGAAAGCCAATTATATATGTTGAATGACAGTGTAGTGTATGAAGGAATATATATAGTGTAGCCACATGTAGCATGAAACATGAAAAATTAAAGGAACATAGTTGTATAAGTAAACTGAAAAATGTTCAACATACATATTGATTGGGTTACAGGCTTTATTAGTATTGATGGAGGAAGGAAATCTTAAATCTGTTAACTCATCAAACTTGACTTGAGATTAGCTAATATGTTAGTGTTGCCCCCAAAAAAAAAAAAAAAGTATAACTTCAACAACCAGTGCCTTAATTACAAATACATGGATGTCATAAAGCAGCACAGGTAAGCAAATAAAACAATGAATGCAATCTGAAATTTTATAAAGTCAATGGAATGCACAGTTAGACAATGTGTCACAATATAATGAAGTGTTACTGAAAATTGTTGGAAATGGTATAAATTGAAGCTTTTCATTAGTACAAGGGATTAAGAATGGAGATTAAATAACTGTTGGTGAATTAGTAAGCAAAATGTTGATCAAGGGAAGAAAAAGAAAACTTGTATGCAAGAAAAAAACAGTTTCAGTAGAAAAGAAGCTGTTGCACGGTGCACACTAATATTTAGTCTAGACTCCAGTGTTTCCCAACCTTTTCGCAGCGATTACCCAAAAATACAATTTCACAATCATCCATTACCCCAATGAACAAATACTCGTAATATAGGAAAAAAAGTAACTGTATTTCATACTTCAAAAGCAGACAAAATAGAAACTATGCAACACAATAATGCAAATCTATAATACGAAAAGAAGTAATTTTAGTTCATACATAGAAAGCAGAAAAAATTAATAGAAATCATTGAAATTATATGAAAATGTAAACTGATTGCCTCATCCCATGCCAAACATCCATTACCCCAAAAATATGGGGTCATTACCCCACTGGGGTAATTTACCCCTAGGTTGGGAACCACTGGCTAGAGAGAGAGAGAGAGAGAGAGAGACTCATGTGGCAGAAAAAGTCTGTAATTTCATTCAGGAGTTATAAGAATAGGAACAGAAGCTATGTCAGAAAGAATATCTATGAGTTGAATAAATGAACTTTGGAAAGGAATTAAGGAAGAAAATATCAAATACTGAATATGCATTGGTTAAAAACAAAGTTTACGTGGGTACGTACTGGAGAATTCTTGTAAGTTTATTTTGGTACTGAAGAACTCGTGTTGAATGTTATTCATTACTTGTTTGTCGCAGACTTAATTGGTAAGGCCCTACCAGGTATGTTTAACTAGGTAAAAATGTGTTGCGCCGGGCTGACCATAACCTATTTAAGGTACTCATCGTTCATCTGGCTTTCTACAACAGCGCGGACCGCGAAACCTTTAAATCCCACAATTACTAACATAACCGGTAGACGCTACGCTACGCTACCGCTTGTCTTAGCCTTATCAGTGAAATCTTTGCAAAACCGGGGTGGGGCGTGGTGCTAAACAGGCGATAATGCCCAAGCGATTACCTAACCACGTTATTCTTGCCATAGTGTCCTTTTTCAAAGACGGACACCGCATTCAGGACATTGCCAAGATTACGGGAGTGAAAGTGAGATCGGTGCGGCGGTGGGTGAAGCGGTACCGTGACGGGAACTGCCCAATCCCTCTCTCCACCACCGACACCAAACGTCCCAGGGTGAAGTGTCGGACACCTGCCACCAATCACACGACCCTGACCATCATCAAGGGACACACAGACAGCAAGCCGCGTCAGCCACACAAACAATTAAAGGCAGGAAGTCCTCAGTCAGGGGCGGTGTCTGTGAAGGGACAGGCACAGCGGCGCATTCACGATTTCCTGAGCTACGGCAGCGGCTGGCCCACCCGTGGTAAGCCAGGCTCATGTTAAAATCTATATTCTTTCATCAGGGCGAGTTTCAGACCAAGAGATGAGAAGTTTGCACTCTGCTCATCATCAGTGTCCATGTTAGAGGGAATTGGTTATTGGTAGGTTGGTAGCATCAAATCCCATAACAACGGTGGGGTGATTTAAAAGAAAAGGGATTGTATTCTGAAACTTAATTTTGTCTTCTAGTTCCACAAAGATGATGTGTTGGGTTCTTATCTTTGCTAATGTGGAATTTTTTTTTTCCAGTAGAATCGTAGATTGTAATTGGAGCCTTAATAAATTAGTGGAGGTGTGGTCAGAAGCATTTCATAGAATCAGAATACCTTTAAAAACCCAGCAGGCCCGGGTTTCTCAACACCCTGCCTGAGGCTGCCTCTGCTGAACAATAAGAGGCGTGAAAATGACGTACCGCATCTGCCAGCTGACTTGCTGCGGGGACATTACACGAGAGGTACACAACTGCAAATTAAAATCGTCACTGCTCGTATTGTAGCAGTGAGAAGTCTTTGAAATGAAATCACTATACCTATTGAAGTGGTCCATTGAGCTACACTGACTAGGTGTATGGCATGCCGCGTGTGTCATGAAATTGTACTGATTTGACGTGATAGGAACCTGATTATAAATGGCAAAGATATATTACACAGGGCAATACCAAGAAGATAAGGTAGTGGTGACTGGTGAAGTAACTACGGTAGGTAGATGAATAAGTAGTGGTGATCAAAAGCCCAGATTGAACTTAATTTATCCAAATAAAAAAGCTACACATGTTAATCCAGGCAAATATGTGATCGGATCTCTTCCAGTATTTAAAAGCCACCCTGAGAACCACCTTTGTCTAAAAAAAAAAAATAAAATAAAAACCTCGTTAATCTATCAGTGGAACCGTAGAGAACCGTTTGAAAACCTGCTTAATATCAACTTCAGCTTTTTAATACAGGAGAGGTGAGCAGAAATATTTCACAATGAAGGGGTAGAAGTGTCGAGGCAGGCATTGTATATTGGGGGTGGAGGGTGTAGGTTTGTGAACGTGGCAGCGGCGCGCGGGTTGGCGGCACTTGGCGGGAAAAAGCAATACTATCATTGCATGGAGCCGCACCGAATGTCTGGTAAATATCCGTGTGTTGTGGTGCTCGACAGGCCCACGGTGGACCTGTGAGTGTGTGGTGGTGACTCATGTTAGGTGTGTGTAGAGAGGGGGCGAGAATGCACGGCTAGGAGTTAGGAGAGGAGAGTTGTTGTGGGAGTGGTCTGTTCTCTGGTTTGTTATGGTGTGTACAGGAGTGAGGAAACCTTGGGAAATGGTCGATGTGTGTACACGCAGACTGTTTGTTTTATTGTGTGTTGGCTGGTTGAGGAGTGAGTGAGCTTTGGGGAATATTCCTGAGTCAATTCGTATTCTCTTGGACTTTCATGGCCGAAGCTCGCTAGGTAAGCTCCTCGTGCTGAGTATTTTGGGTAAACCTACAGAGTTTCACCACCTTGCCCTTTCTGGACGAAACAATTTTTTTGTGGTAGATTTCGGCTTGCTTTTAATTAAAATACCACTTGTTTTTGGCGCAAATCAACCAATTTTTTTTTTACAGCCCCGAAACATATGATTTGCATAAAAAAACAACTGGTAAATTAATTAAAAACAACCCGAAGTCTACCAGAAAAAAATAGCTTCGTCCAGAAAAGAACCTAAGCTAACCTAACCCAACCCAACCCAACCCAACCCAACCTAACCTAACAAAACCTAACCTAACCCAACCCAACCTAACCTAACCTAACCTAATTTAACCTAACCAAACCTAACTTAACCTAGCTAAACCTAACCTAACCCAACCCAACCTAACCTAACCTAACCTAACCTCAGGGGCCGTCGTGATTGGTGGAAATAATTTTTTTTTTCTCTCCATTGGCCGCCGCTTCAGTTTCAAAGAACAGAACCAATCAGCGTAAACAATTAAACAATTAAGCGCATGCTCAGACAATGGTATGTCACGGAGCCTGCCGAGCCGCCACGAGCGCATGACACCATCAGTGTGTGCAGGGTTTGATGCGGGAGGCTATTGTCATGGCTGATCACCAAAACACGCTTAAATTTTAAAAAAATCTGTGTCGCCATTCAAAAAGGTTGCACCTAGTATATATGGGGTTCAAATTACTCGTAATCAGGAGCTCTATCTCTTGAGGTGGGTAAAAAACACGTAGCTGATTGTGGTGAAACTCTGCAGTAATACCGTATTTTGAACCCTATGTGTGTGTAGCAAACTGTTACTAATTCCATACTATTTTTTTTTCTTATTTATGTGTTTTACTAGCACTCTTTCGGACATATTATTGTGAGCAGCTGGTTAAGATTGTAGTGCAAGACACCCCTTCTGCTGTGGGTTGATTAGGTTAGGTATGGCTTGGTCAGGTTAGGTTAGTTTAGGAAGGCCATATCTGTATGTCAGACACTTATGTTTAGTAGTCTTGGTGGTCAGTTTATATTATAACCCTACCAACGACATTCTGATGTGACTTGTATTTTTCTGGTGAGAAATATAATGAATTGATTTCCATCAGAAATGTTAAGTTTTCAAGTTATGACTTTTCAGCTCCAACTTTTGGCTACCTCCCTTTCTCAGTGATCTTGAGGGACCTATGGGAAATTAGGCTTTTTTGGCTGGGAGAGCATTAAATCAAGCAATGTCTGTTGCAATACTGGTCTTAAATCAACAAGAACACAAAAAATTTCTGAAAATACTTAGACATTGGTGGTGGCTGCAGCAAGTGAAATTGACCAATTTTTGCCTTTTTAAGAAATCTAATGAGATGAACATCTACATTTGGCAAAAGGAAGGACCTGTTGTAAATTTTTATCTTTGATTTCTGGTTGGTTGTGTTACTTCACTTCTTAGCTGTGTCTGTTGTCCATCCACTCCCGCTTTGCCGAAAGTGCTCTGCAGGATCTCCACGTCTTATTTTTCATCATTAATCACAAAATAAGGAGATAAAGTGAGTGGGGCTTTTATATGAAATAAAGAAAATTGGCCAAAGGCAAAAAAAAAAAAAAGTCATTGAGATGCCAGTCACTGAATAGGGCTGAGAGAGTTAGCCCCTCAAAAATTAGGATAAATGGCTTGAAATCTCCCTCTTAGATGAGTTCAGGTATAGGGAGATGGTAATACAGAAGCAGGCAGGGAGTTGCAAAGTTTACTAGAGAAAGGGATGAATAATGGAGACTGGTTAGATTTTGCACTAAAGAGGTAGACAGAATAAGGATGAGAGAAAGAAGAAAGTGTTGTGCAGTGAGGCAGAGCCACTGAAGGAGGGAAAATATGCAGTTAGTAACTAAGATCAGAAAAACTGTTGGTATAAAAATAGTGGTAGAACATAGCAAGAGATGCAAGGTTATATTGCTTTAATTTTTATATTCCTCTCCTGTACCCAGATTTTCCTTATTACTGCCCTTGTGAATCTGTTAATTGTATTCCTCCAATTCTTGTGCTATGGGCTGTTTTTTTCAACTTTTATTGTGTAAATGTTAACCTGTGTCTTCATTATTCCTTCTTTTTCTCTGGTAAATTGGACCTTTGCTTGTCTTTTATCCTTTCTACATCTTCAGTTGTCCCAAATAGAAAATATTTTAACATTTGAACAAAATTGGCAAGAGTTTTTAGAGAAGCAAATGAATATTTAATGGAGATAGTCACATTTAAGTTAATCTCTCTCTCTCTCTCTCTCTCTCTCTCTCTCTCTCTCTCTCTCTCTCTCTCTCTCTCTCTCTCTCTCTTACAGACGGCAGTTCCCCACGTGTCCTGAAATCCTCCAAGATCCGAGGGCAGTACAAATGGAATTACACCCCAGAGCAAAGGAAGAGTGCAGTAAAGGCAGTGGTTGACGGGGGCTTGTCGCTGTGCAAGGCATCTCTCATATATGGGGTGCCACGAGGCACTTTGTGGAATGCAATCTTCCCAAAACAATCATCGGCTCGTTCTGTTACTGTTTCCTCCTCCTCTTCTGCTTCTTCCTCCTCCTCCTCCTCCTGCTCCTCAGGTGCATCGAGGAGCTCCCCCTACCCACTGCGGCGTCACTCGGCTCCCATGGATTCATCACGCAGTCCAAATAATTCTCCGTACCACTTCAGGAAGCATCTCAATGTGAGGCAAAGTGTTCTGGCATCCTCACATGGCAAGAGTCCCTTGACCAGCCGCAGCAAGGGCTCTGTTACTGCTACTCCCACCAGCAACAGTGCCACCTCAACAGAAGCCCTCCAGCGTGGAAAGAGTGCCAAGGATGTTGGGTGGGTTGATTTTGTAATGTGATAGTTCTTTTGATTTTCTGGAGATAAACTTGTAGTCTTGTTTGCTTTGATCTGGTGTCCTGGTCTGGTTGTTCTTTGCAGGTGTCTCTCTGTCTGCTTGTGATAGAAAGAGGTGCAGTTTTGGCAGGGAAAAGGGAGGTAGTATATGTACTCATTGTACACACACACACACACACACACACACACACACACACACACACACACACACACACACACACACACACACACACACACACACACACACTGAATGGTGAAAAAGTGGAATGCATTGGATGATAAAGTTACAGCACATAATGTGCATAACTTTAAGAAAAAAATAGATTAATGGAGACATGGAGACAGGACACTATGAAACCCAATTGAACCATATACAATACAACTAGGTAAATACACACACACACACACACACACACACACACACACACACACACACACACACACACACACACACACACACACACACACACACACCTGGTGGAACAGTGATAGCACACTCGATTAATAATCAAGAGAACCTGGGTGTGATTCCTGGGTGAGGTGTGAAGTCATTTGGACAAGGCTTTTATTCAAATGTGTAGCTACTGTTGACCAAGCAGTGATTAGGTACCTGGTGTAGGTCAGAAGTTGTGACTCACTGCCAGGTAGTAGAAACACAATACACACATGGTGGCCTGACCACCCTGGGCCTAGGTCATTGGGCTTATCATGTTAAGATATGTATAAGTAGGTATGATAATATGTAGAATTTTCTGCTGACTGTAAGGTGCCATTCCAAATAAACCAAAGTATTGTTAATATTATTACGTACACACAGGTAGAGTTGATTGCCCAGGCCAAACATGGGTGTATATTACCATAGACACAGAACCTTGATTATTTCCTCTGCCTGACACCCTTGTTAACCCCTGCCAGGCGGAGGAAGGTGAGGGGCCGGCCCCGGCATAGAGGCAAAGCAGAATATAGAGGCAGTGCGTGCTGCTTTTGTGGCAGTGCGGAGGACAACACTGTGCTGCTGGGCAAGATGTGCCACATGAGGGACTTGCATGTGCATTACTATTGTTTGGTGAGTGTGTGTGTGTGTGTGTGTGTGTGTGTGTGTGTGTGTGTGTGTGTGTGTGTGTTTACCTATTTGTTTACCTATTTGTGTATTACAGGGCCCGAGCTAAGCTCTCTGTCCTGTCTCCTTGTCCATTCCTGTCATATCTCTCTTTCATCTGATTGACACACACCGCGTCAACGACATCACTGCTCAGTTTATTCCACTTATCAATGCTACGATGCAGGAAACTGTATTTTCTCACGTCATTTAGACAGATGTCTTTTATTAACTTTTTTCCATGTCCTCGGAACTGATTACTGGTGGTCACCTTTATCAACTCTCTGTCCAGTATGTCAATCTTGTTCACCAATTTATACATAGTTATCATGTCTCCTCTTGTTCTTCTCTCTTCTAATGTGGTCAGCCTCAGTCTTTCCTCATAGTCTAACTCCCTGAGTCCTGGTACCATCCTTGTTGCCAGCCTCTGTGTGTGTGTGTGTGTGTGTGTGTGTGTGTGTGTGTGTGTGTGTGTGTGTGTGTGTGTGTGTGAGAGTGTGTACACCTAACCAACTGTATTTACCTAGTGCAGTGTTCATATGCAGATTCTGAGCTAGCATGTTATATAGGTAATTTACAAGTAGATCATTACAAATAATTACAGTAAATGATTGAATTTTAAATATGTTTTGCGATGAGTGTCAGTAGAGAAGTAGGGTGTGAAGATGGCTATGCAGGGAGGAATAGAGAAACCGCACATCAACTTGAGCAAGGGGGTGGATGATTTTTAGTCACTGACAGACACAAGGAGACAATGTGTTCATTGCCTATAGTAGAAGGAACAGGTCTTATGTGAAATGTTTGTTTTTCACATTAATAAGGTCATAGGTAACATTCTTATTCCTTTTAACTTGATAAACACCTACCTAATATAGGAGGATAGTTTCATTTGTAGGTTGTACATCATACGTGTTGTTTTCTTTAAAACTTATTAAATTCTGTGCCTGGCAGTGCATTGTCTGCCTGTGCACTGTCTTGCTCCTTGTAACATCTTAGTTCCTTGTTCTGATTTTACCTTTCTTGGGAAGCTCATTGTTATTTGTTATTTATTATGATCTTCAATCTCTGGGTATAGAATCATGAAAATCCGATTTTCACCTCTGGACTGAAATACAGTGTGTATGTGTGTGTATTTACCTAGTTGTATTTACCTAGTTGTAGTTTTGCAGGGCCTGGGCTTTATGCTCGTGTGGCCCCGTCTCCATATCTACACTTATCCAATCTTACTTTAAAAGTGTGCACACTCGTTGCAGACACTACTTCTTCCTCTAAACTGTTCCACGTCTCAATACATCTCTGCGGGAAACTGTATTTTTTAATGTCTCTCAGACATCTTCCCTTTCTCAGCTTTTTACTATACGATCTTGTGCTTCGGGTGTCATATTCTTCTCTCAGGATCAGTTTCTCCTCCTCCACTTGGTCCATTCCGTTGATCAATTTATAGACTTGTATCAGGTCTCCTCTCTCCCTTCTTTGTTCCAAGGTTGGTAGATCCATAGCCTTTAGTCTCTCCTCATATGTCATCCCTTCAAGTTCTGGGACCATTCTTGTAGCCATTTTTTGTAGCCTCTCCAATTTCCTTATGTGTTTCTTTTTATGAGGGGTCCACACTACTTCTGCATATTCCAATCTGGGTCTTATTATAGTATTTATCAATTTCTTCATCATTTCTTTGTCCATGTAGTGTGTGTGTGTGTGTGTGTGTGTGTGTGTGTGTGTGTGTGTGTGTGTGTGTGTGTGTGTGTGTGTGTTTACCTAGTTGCCTAGTTGTAATTACCTAGTTGTATTGTACAGGGTTTGACGGGCTCATAGTGTCCTGTCTTCATGTCTCCATTTGTCTAATTTTTCCTTAAAGTTATGCATATTATGTGCTGTAACAACTTTATTATATTCAATGCATTCCACTTCTCCTTCACACACTGCTTCATCCTGATCTTCTTTAAATATCCTCTTGTCCTTATATCTTCTATCACCAGCACTAGGTTTTCCTTTTCCATCTTTTCAGTGCCATTGACTATCTTGTACATTGTTATTAGGTCCCCTCATTCTCTTCTATCTTGTAAGGTTGGTAGTCCCATTTCCTCCAGTAGTTCTTCATATGTTAGATTTTCCTGTATAATCACTCCCAGATCTTTTCCACTTTAGTCATCATTATTGTGAATGTCATTTACATAAATATAAAACATATTGGAGGCTAACACTGACCCTTGTGGCACTCAACTTGTTACTTTACCCCAATATGAGTATGTATCTCTGATCACAGTTCTCATCTCCCTATCCTTCAAATAATCTCTTGTCCATTCTAGCAAACTTCCTTGCAGTCCTCTTATGTTCTTTAGTTTCCAAAGTAGTCTTCTATGAGAGGCTTCATCAAAAACCTTTTTTATATCCGGGTATACTGTGTCCACCCATCCATCTCTGTTTTCCAGTTCTGCAATAACTTGAGTAGAAGTTTAACAAGTTGGATACACATGATCGTCCTGTCCTGAACCCAAATTGTCTGTTCGATATGACTTGTTCCTCTTCTAGGTGTGTGTGTGTGTGTGTGTGTGTGTGTGTGTGTGTGTGTGTGTGTGTGTGTGTGTGGGGTCCTTGTTTAGGTTGATGCTCATTCCATGTTTTGTCATATCCACCAGCTTATTCCAGTTTCCCTCTTGAGGCACAAATCATGGCAGAACATTTGCTCTTGTCCCAAAACTTGATCATTAGTTATTGCTTGATTTTACTTGTTGATTTATTTATTTATCATTCTTTTCTTTATTTCAGCTGTTTTCCAGTGGGCTTCCACAGAATGGAGAGGATGATGAAGGCATTTTGGGATTCCTGGAGGATGACATTATGAAAGAAATTTTGCGCGGAAAGAAGTTGGTAAGTCTCTCTCTCTCTCTCTCTCTCTCTCTCTCTCTCTCTCTCTCTCTCTCTCTCTCTCTCTCTCTCTCTCTCTCTCTCTCTCTCTCTCTCTCTCCGTCACAGCTGCAGCAAGTGTTGACAGGACAGTAGCTCCAATGACAGCTGAGTCTGGTGGTTTCAGTCTCCCTCTCCTTAATCCTTACACTGCTATTTGGCACATCTTCCCCTCAACACAAATCAGTCTTTTCATACCCCTCTTCTTTCTGTAGATGGATGTAAAGATCTTGTGTTTTGCTTTCAATGCTGTGAAGTGTTGGATATTATAATGAAAGATTGACACTGCAGCTGCCATGAAGGTTGCTAGCTACTTCTTAAACTTGGCCTACTTTTATCTTTTGGCAGAGCTGCTCGTATTGCCTGCGGAAGGGAGCTACCATAGGCTGTGTAGAAAAGAAGTGCAAGCGGACGTACCATTTTCCTTGTGGCCTAAAATATAATGCGTTGTGCATGTTCACTAATGACTACCGGTGAGTGTGTGTGTTCATGTGTTCATGTGTGTACTTTCATCACTGATTAAACACTTCCAGCTGGCCTATATGGCAGCACGTGGGAAGCTGTCTGCATGGCACTCTTCAGGCTCTCTAATGTAGGTCTTGTATGAAGCCAGGTTGTAGTTTTGTTCTTCAAGGATTTGTAACAAGTAATTCTGAATGCACTTACGTATTTCCCAACACACAACGAGACATTTGATAATTCAGTGTCTGCAGATAGTATTGACTGTCCCATCCCCACACTCACATCCACACCCACACACAAACAATAATTAAAATACCAATGCTCATATTTAGTCGTCTACCCATTCTTCATAACTGAAGTGACAACACAAAGTATACCATGAATGATATGTATATTCTTCAGTACTCCCTGTAGTGGTAGAATAAATTAAACTATTATTAATATACATTTTCTTTACCACTAGTTTGTAGAATATATATATATATATATATATATATATATATATATATATATATATATATATATATATATATATATATATATATATGTGTGTGTGTATATATATATATATATATATATATATATATATATATATATATATATATATGTGTGTGTGTGTGTATATATATATATATATATATATATATATATATATATATATATATATATATATATATATATATATATATAATATGTATATAATATGTATATATATAGTATATTGTGATTGCGTAAATTTTCATTGGTGTTATTGTGTTGAGTATGCTTTTAGAGATTATATTCATTTCATTATGCAGAAATTTCGGCATAAATCAGAACAATTGGGAAGGACAATCCGAGTTATCCAAAATTCAACACCTGAGTCTCTCTCTCTCTCTCTCTCTCTCTCTCTCTCTCTCTCTCTCTCTCTCTCTCTCTCTCTCTCTCTCTCTCTCTCTCTCTCTCTCTCTCTCTCTCTCTCATGCCTGTTATCATTATCAGTTGATCTGGGTTATGTTTTGTGTAAGTAGGTACTACATAATTGATAGATGCGCTCACATATTCTCACATGCACACGCACACGCCCGCATTCACACACACACACTGTAGTGTAGTGGTTAGCACGCTCGACTCACAATCGAGAGGGCCGAGTTCGAGTCCTGGCGTGGCGAGGCAAATGGGCAAGCTTCTTAATGTGTGGACCCTGTTCACCTAGCAGTAAATAGGTATGGGATGTAACTTGAGGGGTTGTGGTCTCAGCCCTACCTGAAGATCGGTCTGTGAGCTCTGAGCTCGCTCCGTAATGGGGAAGACTGGCTGGGTGACCAGTAGGCGACCGTGGTGAATTACACACACACACACACACACACACACACAGCTCTGAGCTCGCTCCGTAATGGGGAAGACTGGCTGGGTGACCAGCAGGCGACTGAGGTGAATTACACTAAAGTGAAGAAGTATCAATAGTGGTGTATTTTAGGTCCTACTGCAGCCAGCACCGGGAGTACCAGTCTGGTGTGGGTGTGGGCCAGATCCACCAGTGCCCCATCTGTCTGGAGACGCTGGTGGCAGACCCAAAGCGGGCTCTGTGGGCACCTTGCTGCCAGCGCAACTCTTGGTTCCACAAAGTGTGCCTTCAGGTGGGTGGTGTGTGGCTGTTGTCATCATTAGCCATGTGTGTTTATAAAGTTGTGAAAAAATTATGCCTTAATGTCTTTGAAATGGAGTGTGATATATTTTTAGACATACTCCATGCAGGGATTGTTGTAGAATAAGTGTCAAAGTGTGAAGAATTTGTGGAGAGGATGCAAAGCATCTAATTCCAGCATTGACTTTTCTAGAAATTTGCCACAAGACATTGCATCAGGAGGACAAATCTCTGATGGGTGTATTGTACTTTGATGCTTTCTTATTTGTGAGAAAGAAAGGTTATTTATGGAGATGAGGGATACAGACAGGTCTCTGGTGTGGACACTTCCTTTAGAGAACACCCAGCAATAGGCATCAGTATACACTAGCTGAGCAAGGTAAGGGTTCATACCTTTAACTTGGTGTGGCTGTGTTAACATTGCACCACTACTGTCACACTAAGGCAGCGCTGTCCCTCCCCAGACTCTCGCTCTCAGTGCTGGCTATTTCTTCAAGTGTCCACTGTGCAATGACAGAGAAGTCTTCATGCCAGAGATGAAGAAGCAAGGCATATATGTTCCTGAACAGTGAGTATAAGTTGTTTGTCTCTCTCTCTCTCTCTCTCTCTCTCTCTCTCTCTCTCTCTCTCTCTCTCTCTCTCTCTCTCTCTCTCTCTCTCTCTCTCTCTCTCTCTCTCTCTCTCTCTCTCACTGAGTTCTTCCATTGTCAACAGAGATGCCAGTTGGGAGTTGGAGCCAAATGCCTTCAATGAGTTGCTGGAGCGACCAATTCACTGTGATGCTGCCAAGTGTGCCTGTCCTAATGGCCGGAGTGCGGATGTGGATGGAACGTGAGTGGGTTTGTGTGGTTCAGTACAGTAACTCTTCATTTAGGTTTGCTAATGTTGTTCTGTAGTCCAAAGACAGTAATCTGACATCCACTGTTGAACAGAATGTGAAAACTTTGCTTCATGTAGTTTTGTGGGTGCATGGCTGTCTAATGTAAAGTTTTATGGGTGCAAGTCTTGCAGTTTGAGCCAGTGCTAACTGCTACACTTGTCACCAACCACCACTTCTCCCACACAGGAATACTGATGTGTGCTAGATGGCTGTCACCTTGCAGTGTTGACTTGTTACTATTATCTGTGTCTGCTTGTAAGCTAGTAAAGTAGAAAATAATGAAAACAAGATTTTAGTTAAAATGAGATAAGATTTAATCGTACTTCACCCACACTGCTTTGCATGACCTGACCTTAACCCTTTTATTGGCAGTTTTAAAGGACAGTCAGTGCATTGATTTCTTAGTGACACTTTTCCAGCAATTCTCGTCATAACAGTGGATGGAGTATCTTGTCCTGCCACACACGCACATGCGCGCACACACACACACACACACACACACACACACACACACACACACACACACACACACACACACACACACCGGATGAAGTTTCAGGCAGAATACTGAAAGAATGTAGGGAAGAACTAGCAAGTCCTATATACATCATAAAATGCTCAATAGAAAATGGAACAGTGCCAGTGGAGTGGAAAAGAGCTGAGGTGGTTCCCATATATAAGAGCGAAAGGAAGGAAGAACCTTTAAATTACAGACTGGTATCATTAGCTAGTGTAATATGCAAGATGTGTGAAAAAGTAATAAAGAAGAATTGGATTGAGTTTCTTGAAGACAAATTATTATCAAATAGCCAATTTGGTTTTAGAAAAGGTTGGTCATGTGTAACAAATTTATTGAGTTTCTACTCTAGAATAGTTGATAAAGTACAAGAGAGAGAGGGATGGATTGACTGTATTTATTTAGATTTAAAAAAGGCGTTTGATAAAGTGCCACATGAAAGATTACTATCGAAGTTAGAGGAGAAGCATGGCTTAAAAGGAAGCACATTGAGATGGATGAAGAATTACTTAAGGGGGAGAGAAATGAGGACGATAGTTAAAGATATGAAGTCCAAGTGGAGAACAGTAGACAGCGGAGTGCCACAGGGGTCAGTATTGGCGCCAATACTTTTTCTCGTATATATAAACGACATGCCAGAGGGAGTGAACAGCTACATAAATCTGTTTGTGGACAATGCGAAACTGTGCAGAGTCATTAAACAAAAGAGGATTGTGAAATACTACAGGAAGACTTAAACAAGATCTGGAAATGGAGTATAAAATGGGAGGTGGAATTCAATGTGGACAAAAGCCATGTCATGGAAATGGGAAAAAGTGAAAGACGACCAGTGGGAATCTATAAGATGGGAGATGGAGTAAAACTAGAAAAAGTAAAAAAGGAAAAGGACTTGGAAGTGACAATGGAAGAAAACAATCAACCGGTAAGCCATATTGATAGAATTTTCAGAGAGACGTATAATTTGCTAAGGAATATTGGATTAGCATTTCACTATATGGACAAAGAAATGATGAAGAAATTGATAAGTACTAAAATAAGACCTAGATTGGAATATGCAGGAGTTGTGTGGACCCCCCATAAAAAGAAACACATAAGGAAATAGCAGAGACTGCAAAAATTGGCTACAAGAATGGTTCCAGAATTTAAAGGGATCACATATGAGGAGAGACTAAAAGCTATGGATCTACCAACCCTGGAACACAGAAGATAGAGAGGGGATCTGATACACGTTTATTAATTGATTAACGGAATGGATCAAGTGGATAATGAGAAACTAATCCTGAGAGAAGAATATGACATTAGAAGCACAAGATCGCATAGTAAGAAAATGAGGAAGGGAAGGTGTCTGAGAGATGTTAAAAAATTTAGTTTCCCGCAAAGATGTATTGAGACTTGGAACAGTTTGAGTGAGGAAATGGTGTCAGCAAAGAGTGTACATAGTTTTAAAGAAAAATTGGATAAGTGTAGATATGGAGACGGGGCCACACAAGCATAAAGCCCAGGCCCTGTAAAACTACAACTAGGTAAATACACACACACACACACACACACACACACACACACACACACACACACACACACACACACACACACACACACACACACACACACACACACACACACACATATATACCTTCCTTTTCCCTACAGGTGGTGGGAGGTGTTACTGTGCAGCCTGTGTGGCTCTACAGGTGTTCATGTGAGGTGTGGTGGCCTGCCCTTCACTGCTAAGTCCTGGAGCTGCAGTGAGTGTCTCTCAACCACCGGTGCCGTCAGTGACACCCCGTCTGACACACCTGCCAGGTCCACCCGCCACTGCACCCGTCGTGCTAGAGAGGCTGGTGAGGAGGAAGTAGGTGGTGATGATGGCAGTGTGTCTCCAAAGAGAATAAAGCTTGAAAAGAGTAAGGTAAGGGAGATGCTGTTTTGGCTTATCATTGCTCATTACACAGATCATCACAAGAACTCCACAATTGCATTGCTTGACGTTGTAATCGTTGGTACATAACGACTGTCTTGGTCTGATCAGCAACATGGTGATATTTTGCCATGAGTGTTCTCCCAGAGACTCAATTCTTAGGCATTCCTTATTCCCTTTCATAGGAAGCATACAAACATGAAAAATATGACTTATTTCATTTTGATGGCACCACTGACTTATTATCTATCTAAAGCTTTAATTTTCTGTTATATCCTTGGTGGCAATTCCACACAGTGTAACTCATGGCTTGTTCCTTCTTCACTGTCTCTTTGTCTATATTATGCGTAGAGAAATTCCTTGAGATAATGTTTCCTATGCCCTCTTTAGCCTTGATCTTTAGTAGAAAGTTTATTGCCCTGATACAGTCCCTCCTATCACTTCAGTAATTGCTTCTGTGCTCTATCCTTGCCTAGTCAGATTTGTCTACCGCTTCCTATCTTGTCTTTCCTGCTGAAATTCACCAGTATTCATTTGTTTGTAAGAAAGTTGACCACTCTAATCCTTCAATTTGGAGTGAGTGCAAATCAGAGAGAGAGAGAGAGAGAGAGAGAGAGAGAGAGAGAGAGAGAGAGAGAGAGAGAGAGAGAGACAGAGTCAATGTGAGTGAGTGAAGTTCTTGAGAGACAAAATATGAGAGTAAAAAAAAAGCTGAGGATTGAATGATAGAATGATTGTGACTAACTGAGAATGAGAAAGAAATTATTCATGACAGAGAGGATGAAGAGTAATTGCTTTAGATGCTTGGACAGATGAGGGAAGCGGTCGTGACAGGAAGGAAGGTTTAAATTAAACAAGATGAAAGGGAAAGAGAGAAGAAAGTAATGGGGACTTTCCTCTCCCTTTCTCTCTCTCATCTTGTATCAAACCTGCCTGCCTGTCACCCCTTCTCATCTGTCAAAGCATTTACTCTCTATCCTCTGTCGTGAATTATTTTCTCACTCTTAATCAGTCATGATCATTCTATCTATCCTCCAGTGATCCTGGATAGGAAGACAGGAAGCATCATATATGTAAATGATAAATGATAATATTAATGATTATAATGATAATAACTGATAATGATAATGATTGGAGGAAAAATGGAATTGATACACACTGTCCCTTAGCTTTGCATGGGACAATTGGCAAAGGCGAGGCTCCTCCACCCTCAAAGGGGAGATATATAGACTCCTACATTAAAGTAATTGCAAAAAAGTATTCTTATTTTTTTGTTTTATTGCTTTATTCTTGTGTTTATTTTATTTATGAAATTTGTTCTATTACCTTAGGCAATAACTTTATTTAGATACAATGTTTCATGGTTTTTAGGGAGAACACACATAAAGGTCTTGAAACGCATTCTTATTTTTTCCTGTTCAATCTTAAGTTCGCTCTACAACCATTCGCTCTGCAGTTGCATTTTCAGGAACATAACCCAATCATATATAAAAGGTGACCAGGATGTTGGCTACTGTCTTGGCTCTACGGAAGGCCATCATCTCACTGAATCCAGTTATTGTGTGAAGTGTTTATTTACCTACCTAGTTGTATTTACCTAGTTGCAGTTTTACAGGGCCTGGGCTTTATGCTCGTGTGGCCCCGTCTCCATATCTACACTTATCCAATCATACTTTAAAAGTATGCACACTCGTTTCAGACACTACTTCTTCATCTAAACTGTTCCACGTCTCAATACATCTCTGCGGGAAACTATATTTTTTAATATCTCTCAGACATCTTCCTTTTCTCAGCTTTTTACTATGCGATCTTGTGCTTCGGATGTCATATTCTTCTCTCAGGATCAGTTTCTCATTATCCACTTGGTCCATTCCGTTGATCAATTTATAAACTTGTATCAGGTCTCCTCTCTCCCTTCTTCGTTCCAGGGTTGGTAGATCCATAGCCTTTAGTCTCTCCTCATATGTCATCCTTTCAAATTCTGGAACCATTCTTGTAGCTATTTTTTGTAGCCTCTCCAATTTCCTTATGTGTTACTTTTTATGAGGGGTCCACACTACTCCTGCATATTCCAATCTGGGTCTTATTATAGTACTTATCAATTTCTTCATCATTTCTTTGTCCATGTAGTGAAATGCTACTCCAATATTCCTTAGCAAATTATATGTTTCTCTAAAAATTCTATCAATATGGCTTACTGGTTGATTGTTTTCTTCCATCGTCACTCCTAAGTCCTTTTCCTTTTTGACTTTCTCCAGTTCTACTCTATCTCCCATCTTATAGATTCCCACAGGTCGTCTTTCACTCTTTCCCATTTCCATGACATGGCTTTTGTTCACATTGAATTCCATTTCCCACTTCTTACTCCATTTCCAGATCTTATTTAGGTCTGCTTGCAGTATTTCACAATCCTCCTTTTGCTTTATAACTCTGCACACTCTTTCTATCTATCTATCTAGAACCCTGTGTGTGTGTGTGTGTGTGTGTGTGTGTGTGTGTGTGTGTGTGTGTGTGTGTGTGTGTGTGTATTTACCTAATTGTATTTACCTAATTGTAACATACGGGAAAAGAGCTATGCTCGTGTTGTCCCGTCTCCATATCTATTAATGTCCAGCTTTTTCTTAAAATCATGAATATTCCTTGCTGACCACTTCCACGCCTAAACTATTCCATGCTTCCACCCTTCTATGAGGGAAGCTATATTTTTCACATCTCTCCTATAAGTGGCCATTTTAGTTTTTTCCCATGCCCTCTCGACATTCTTCCATTCCACATACACAGATCTTCCCTATCCATTTTTTCCATGCCAATCATCACTCTGTATATTGCTATCAGGTCTCCCTTTCTTCTGTTTTCCAGGGTTGGAAGTTGCATTCTTTTCAGTCTGTCTTCATAAGTCAAATCTCTTAAGTCAGGCACCATTTTCGTTGCAGCCCTCTGTACTTTCTCTAGTTTCCTTATGTGTTTCTTTAAGTTCGAGCCCACTGTATTGTTGCATATTCAAGCCTCGGTCTTATCATTGCAGTAATTATTTTCTTCATCATTTCTTCATCTAGATATACGAACGCCACTCTTATGTTCCTCAATAAGTTCAATACTTCTCCAATTATTTTGTTTATATGTCTCTCTGGCGATAGGTCATTGGTAATTGTCACCCCAAGGTCTTTTTCTTCATGACTGGTTTTTATGTCTTCATTTCCTATCTTGTACATACTCCTGATTCTTCTTTCACTCTTGCCAAACTCTATTTTCTTGCATTTTGTCGTGTTGAACTCCATTTGCCATGTACAGCTCCATTTCCATATTCTGTCCAAGTCTTCCTGGAGTAGTTCGCAATCTTTGTCACATCTCACTTTTCTTAACAATTTTGCATCGCCTGCAAATAGGCTCACATAACTGGACACCCCATCCACCATGTCATTTATGTAGACTGCGAACATTACTGGTGCCAACACTGATCCCTGTGGAACTCCACTCTCCACCAATCCCCATTCTGATGGTCTGTCCTTAATTATTGTTCTCATTTCTCTTCCTACCAAAAGTCTTCCATCCATTTTAGTAAACTGCCATGCACTCCTCCTACCATTTCAAGTTTCCAGATCAGTCTCTGGTGTGGTACCTTATCAAAGGCCTTTTTAAATCCAGATATATTCCATCAGCCCAACCATCTCTTTCCTGTATTACATCTATCACCCTCGAATAGTAACATATCAGGTTTGTCGTGCATGAACGCCCTTTCCTAAAACCAAATTGACACTCACAAAGTATGTCATTTTTCTCCAAAAAGTCTGTCCATCTAGTCTTCACCACCCTCTCACACATCTTAGCTACCACACTTGTAAGTGACACTGGTCTATAGTTCAATGGGTCTCTCTTGTTACCTGATTTATAGATTGGGACAATGTTAGCTCTTTTCCAGTCTTGGGGGTGTGTGTGTGTGTGTGTGTTTACCTAGTTGTACCTAGTTGTAGTTTTACAGGGCCTGGGCTTTATGCTCGTGTGGCCCCGTCTCCATATCTACACTTATCCAATCTTACTTTAAAAGTGTGCACACTCGTTGCAGACACTACTTCTTCATATAAACTGTTCCATGTCTCAATACATCTCTGCGGGAAACTATATTTTTTAATATCTTGGACATCTTCCTTTTCTCAGCTTGTTACTATGCGATCTTGTGCTTTTGATGTCATATTCTTCTCTCAGGATCAGTTTCTCATTATCCACTTGGTCCATTCCGTTGATCAATTTATAAACTTGTATCAGGTCTCCTCTCTCCCTTCTTTGTTCCAGGGTTGGGAGATCCATAGCCTTTAGTCTCTCTTCATATGTCATCCCTTCAAATTCTGGAACCATTCTTGTAGCTATTCTTTGTAGCCTCTCCAATTTCCTTATGTGTTTCTTTTTATGAGGGGTCCACACTACACCTGCATATTCCAATCTGGGTCTTATTATAGTACTTATCAATTTCTTCATCATTTCTTTGTCCATGTAGTGAAATGCTACTCCAATATTCCTTAGCAAATTATATGTTTCTCTAAAAGTTCTATCAATATGGCTTACCGGTTGATTGTTTTCTTCCATCGTCACTCTAAGTCCTTTTCCTTTTTTACTTTCTCCAGTTCTACTCCATCTCCCATCTAATAGATTCCCACGGGTCATCTTTTACTTTCCCATTTCCATGACATGGCTTTTGTTCACATTGAATTTAATTTCCCACTTTTTACTCTATTCCCAGATCTTATTTAGGTCTTCTTGCAGTATTTCACAATCCTCTTTTTGCTTTATAACTCATCTGCAAACAGATTTATGTAGCTGTTCACTCCTGGCATGTCGTTAATATAAATGAGGAAAAGTATTTGTGCCAATATTGACCCCTGTGGCACTCCGCTTTCTACTGCTCTCCACTTGGACTTCATATCTTTAACTACCATCCTTATTTCTCTCCCCATCAAATAATTTTCTATCCATCTCAATGTGCTTCCTTTTAAGCCACCCTTCTCCTCTAACTTCCTTAGTAATCTTGCATGTGACACTTTGTCGAATGCCTGTGTGTGTGTGTGTGTGTGTGTGTGTGTGTGTGTGTGTGTGTGTGTGTGTGTGTGTGTGTGTGTGTGTGTGTGTTTCCATGCACGCGCACGTGCGTGTTCCTGTTTCCTGTTGGTACTGTTGTGTGAAGAACATTCCTGTGTTGTCTGGTTGTCCGTTGTATTTATAGCTGCATATAGTAGTTCTTTCCACTTTTATGCCAGAGTGCAGTGTCTTGTGGGTCGGGTGTGTGTTTGGACGTTTGTGTATGTTGCATCCTCATTAAGTTGACGTTTGTTATAGTTCTATCTCTGTTGGTGTTGAATTGGGTGGCAGCCTTTTGATTTTTAGTGGCTGGTGGCCAGTGGATGTCTGGATTCGTTGTATTTGTGCCCCACGCTAGGCTACACAAGAGGCAGCCTAGAGATAAGCTGAGTCAAAGTAGTGGCAGCTATGAGGGACATGGTACCTGGTCATGACATGCTGTGTATATAGTGACCACAAAAGTGTTGTCAGTGGCTCTCAAAACATTGCTTGTGGTACACTGGAAATACAAAAATATTACTGTCTTGACTTGTTGCTGATGTTGTGTTGGATGGCATGGAAGACTTCTTGAGATGACATGATGTCCAGTCAGTTCATTTTGAAAGGCCAGATAAGGAGTATTGTAACACCATTCTCCCCATGATATTTCCATAATTTTTCCGTCATTGGTTTTATTTGCATTTTTGTTGAGGAAAATTGCACATATTGGCTTGAAGGGCACAAAGTATGTCCTTATGAAAAGATGTACCCCTTAGAATAGAAGGGAGCTAACACAGTGCTAATACTCAAAGGAGACAAGAAGAGAAAGCCACTAAATTACTTTTCAGTAAAGTAAAGGTGTAAAGGAACTGGGAAGAAGTGATACATAAAATGATATATAAAGTAACTTTATAGTACATGTATATCTTGTATGATATCCTACCATAGCTCTCTCTCTCTCTCTCTCTCTCTCTCTCTCTCTCTCTCTCTCTCTCTCTCTCTCTCTCTCTCTCTCTCTCTCTCTCTCTCTCTCTCTCTCTCTCTCTCTCTCTCTCTCTCTCTCTCTCTCTCTCTCTCTCTCTCTCTCTCTCTCTCTCTCTCTCTCTCTCTCTCTCTCTCTCTCTCTCTCTCTCTCTCTCTCTCTCTCTCTCTCTCTCTCTCTCTCTCTCTCTCTCTCTCTCTCTCTCTCTCTCTCTCTCTCTCAAGTATGCCCTGATTTATGAATTTAGGATTGATTTGTAAATTTTGAGTTTTAATTAAAATGTATAAGTAATCCATATTTACAGATGTTTGCCTTGTGGTAAATTCCTTTTAAGAAATTCAACTTGTTTATAAATTGCTATTGACTTGTGATTACTTTCCTAAGGACATTGATGAGAGTATGTATGAGGTATGCAGTGTGATGGCGGATGTTATTGACGTATCTCATGCAGTAATGTTGTATATCAAGTCTCCATGCACTGGCATGCCATCAAAACAAGGGTGAAATTCTTGGCCTGCTAACTTGTTTCACTTTGTGCAAACTACACACTTCACTTTACTTTGTCTGAATAGGATCCTTTTGTTCAGTTTCTTATGAGGTAGAAGGGAATAGATTGTCCGTCTGTACAGTTTAAGCACTCAGTAGGAAGAAAGACTCCATATCTGAAAGTACTTGACAAAGTTTGGGATACTTATAGAATATATTGCCTTTTCCTTACCTCCTGCAGGAAGCAAGTCCCCTTGAAGCAGCAGTAAGAGATGGTGATTCCTCCAGTGTATCGCCAGACACAGTGTTATGGAAGCTGGAGGAGCTTGGAGAGGAGGTACCATTAGTCCTTCAACAACTGAAGGATAGGGTTCGACTTGCCCATGCCAGGATGAAGGAGTTGAGGCTAACAGAGAGAGAAGTCGTGAGGGCGGCTCAGCGAATCAGTGCCACTGCCGTCACACCAGGACAGCAGCCACTTGTTGACAGAAAGGCCTCTTCACCATTCTCCACCACATCACACACTCAGTCCACCTCACAGCCTCCCAAACTTAGCCTCTTTAAAAACCAAGTTCTCCATGAAAAAGGTCAGCTCACTCTAGTAGGGATGCACCACAACCCTGCTCCTGCTGCAGCTCCAGCTCCTTCCCCTGACACTGATCAAACTGACAAGCCTCCCTGTCAGACGTTTTCCCTTGACAAAGCACATTTGCTGGCACTGTGGCGCTGTGCTCTGCCAGTGGCACGCATCGAGGAGGTTTTGCTCATTTTGGAGACTGTTTTCAGTGAGCGAGAGGCTGAAGTAGCCAAGGCAGCCATCACTCGTGCCTCACGCCAGCGTCCGTCCCCACGCACCACACCGTCACGCAAACACACTCGTGCCACACGGTGCATTGCACCCACCACCAACACCACTCCTTGGAAAGCTTGGCCAACCACCCACTCCCCAGCAACACCACAGAGTACTTCAGGGAACCCCACAGTACTACAGAATAAATCACAGGATCCTGCAACACCACAGAGTTCCATGAAGCAGCCTATAGTACTGCAGAGTTCCTCACAGCAGGCTGCAACACTGCTGAGTCCCTCACAGCAGCATGCAACACTGCAGAGTCCCTCACAGCAGCCTGCAACTTTGCACAGTCCCTCACAGCAGCCTGCAACACTGCTCAGTCCCTCACAGCAGCCTGCAACACTGCTCAGTCCCTCACAGCAGCCTGCAACACTGCACAGTCCCTCACAGCAGCCTGCAATACTGCACAGTCCCTCACAGCAGCCTGCAACACTGCAGAATTCCTCACAGCAGCTTGCAATACTCTTGAGTCCCTCACAGCAGCCTGCAACACTGCAGAGTTCCTCACAGCAGCCTGCAACACTCCAGAGTCCCTTACAGTGGCCTGCAACACTGCATAGTTCTTCACAGAAGCCCCCAACACTGCAGAGTCCTTCACAGCAGCCTGCAACACCACCAAGTGCCTCACAGCAACCTACAACACCAAGTGCCTCACGACAATCTACAACACCATTAAGTGCCTCACAGCAATCTACAACACCATTAAGTGCCTCACAGCAACCTACAGCACTATCAAGTGCCTCACTGCAGGCAGCAACACCATCATGTGCAACACAACAGTCAGAAACACCTTGCTCACGAACATTTGGGACACAGTGCAGTGAGTCGCACCAATTTGTTACACCACACAGTGAGTCCAGTCATCCCCGCACACCACACAATGACGTGCTCCAACCCAACACTCAACAGGACAGCTCTCCATTATTCATCAGAATGAACCGTGGGTTGCATTGGTCGGACGCCATGCATAGTGAAACACAGAGGGAAGTGCAGGAGTCTTGTGTGACAGCCACATCCCACGTCACTTGTGTTGGAGTCTCTGAGGTGAGTACTGGTGCACTTGGGGTCAGTCATGGTGCTGGTTGGGTTGAGGTGATAGCCAAAGCTTGACATTTGTGATAAGGAAGCTGAGAAGTTTATGTGGTTGTTTTTCATTCTTCAAGTAGAGAGGTGAGGTTTCCTATTTTTTATGTAAAAGGGAGAACTATTAAGGACAAAAAAAATTAATATTAGAAAAAAAAGGCCCACTTGTATTGTAGTCTCCATAAAAGAATCAAAAGAATTAGTCAGAATTCAGGGACAAATGTCTTGACACCTCTCTCTTAAAAGAAGATAAGTCTTAGGAAGATAGAAATATAGAAGCAGGCAGAGAGTTCCAGAGTTTACCAGTGAAAGGTATGAATGATTGAGAATACTGGTTAACTCTTGTATTAGAAGATTGGACAGAATAGGGATGAGAGGAAGAAAGCCTTGTGCAGTGAGGCCGCAGGGGGAGCAAAGGCATGCAGTTAGCAAGATCAATAGAGCAGTTAGAATTAAAATATTGATAAAAGATAGAAAGGGATGCAACATTTCAGTGGTGAGAAACAGACTGAAGAAAGTCAGTCAGAAGAGCGGAATTGATGAGACAAAAAGCTTTTGATTCCATCCTATCTAATAAAGCTGTACGAGTGGGAACCCCCCCCCCCCTAACATGCAAAGAGTACGCCATACAAGGACAGATAAGGCCCTTGTACATAGTTAGCAGTTGGAGGGGTAAGAAAAACTGGTGGAGACATGATAGAATGCCTAACTTTGTAGAAGCTGTTTTAGCAAGTGATGAGATATGAAGTTTCCAGTTAAGATTATGAGTGAAGGACACAAGTGTCATTGAAGAAGAGGGATAGTTGTCTGAAAGGTTGTGTCGAGTTGATAGATGGAGGAATTGAGTTTTTAAGGCACTAAAAACTAAGTTTTCTCTGCCTCAATCAGAAATCTTAGAAAGATCAGAAGTCAGATGTTATGTGGCGTCCCTGCATGATCTGTTGACTTCTTGGAGGGTTGGATGTCTCTGAAAGGACGTGGAAAGATGTAGGGTGGTATCATCAGCGTAGGAGTGAATAGGGCAAGAAGTTTGGTTAAGAAGGTCATTAATGAATAATAGAAAAAGAGTGGGTGATAGGACAGAACCCTGAGGAACACCACTGTTAATTGATTTAGGAGAAGAACAGTGGCTGTCTACCATGGTTGCAATAGAACGGTCGGAAAGGAAACTTGAAATAAAGTTGTAGAGAGAAGGAGGGCAGTTTGGAAATCAAAGCTTTGTGCCAGACTCTATCAAAAGCTTTTGATATGTCTAATGCGACAGTAAAAGTTTCACCAAAATCTCTAAAAGAGGATGACCAAGACTCAGTAAGGAATGCCAGTAGAGAGACCTTGACGGAAGCCATACTGGCAATCAGATAGAAGATTGTGAAGTGACCTGTTCAAGAATCTTCCTATTGAGGATAGATTAAAAAACTTCAGACAAGCAAGAGAATAAAGCCATAGGACAGTCACTCTATTTTAGGAACAGGCTGAATGTAGGCAAACTTCCAGCAAGAAGGAAAGGTAGAAGTCAATAGGCATAGTTGAAAGGTGCAAGCATGGAAGCACAGTTTTTGAGAACAGCAGGAGGGACTGCATCAGGTCGATAAGCATAGAAAACATCATTACAAAGAATTTTGATTGAAGATATGAAATAGTCAGGAAAGAGGAGAGGGAGGGACAAGCCCAGAATCATCCAAGGTGGAGTTGTTAGCAAAGGTTTGAGAGAAGAGTTCAGCTTTAGAAACAGGTGCCATCAGGATGAAATAAAGGAGGGAAAGATGAAGAAGTAAGGTTACTGGAGATGTTTTTGGTCAGATGCCAGAAGTCACAAGGGGAGTTAGAGTTTGAAAGATTTTGACATTTTCTATTTATGAAGGAGTGTTTGGCAAGTTGAAGAACAGACTTGGCATAATTCCGGGCAGAAATATAAAGTGCATGAGATTCAGGAAATCGACGGCTCAAGTACTTTTTGTGGGCAACCTCTCTATCATGTATAGCATGAGAATAGGCTATGTTAAACCAAGGTTTAGTTTGAGAAAAAGAATGAGGAATGTACACCTCCATGCCAGACACTATCACTTCTGTTATGCATTCAGCACACAGAAAAGTCTCTGACATGGAAACAGTAATCATACCAGGAAAAATCAGCATAACACCACCTCAGGTCCCCCTCCAATTAGCAGAGGCAAAACGCCAGAGGCACCACGGCTTAGGGGGATCCTGGAGAGGGATTGGAGAAATAGGACAAAATACAGAAATTTAGAGAACCCAAACAGAGAAGATAGGGTGACAGTATAAGCAGAAGGATTAGTGGTAAGGAAGAGATCAAGGATGTTGAGCGTATCTCCAAGACGGTCAGGAATACGAGTAGGGTGTTGCACCAATTGCCGTTTGCCCTAGGTCATGGATGATAGCAAAGTTCACCAGGATGGTCAGTGAAGGGAGAGAAAAGCCAAAGGTGGTGGTGAACATTGAAATCTCCAAGGATGGAGATCTCCGTGAAAGGGTAAAGGGACAATGTGCTCCACTTTGGAAGTTAAATAGTCAAAGAATTTACTATAGTCAGAGGAGTTAGGAGAGAGAGAAACAGCACAGATAAATTTAGTTTGAGAGTGACAGTTGAGTCTAAGCCAGATAGTGGAAAATTCGGAAGATTCAAGAGAGTGGGCACGAGAGAAAGTTAAGTCGTAGCGCACATAGATGCAACATCCAGCTTTGGAAGGAAAGTGAGAATAGAGAAAGTAGGAGGGAACAGAAGGGGCTACTGTCAGTTGCCTCAGACAGCTGTGTTTCGGTAAGAAAAAGATGAGATTTATTAGAAGAGAGGTGTTGTTTCACAGATTGAAAATTAGGTCTAAGACTGCAAATGTTACAGAAGTTAATGTAGAAAAAGTTGAGGGAAGTGTCAAGACTTTTTGGGTCACTAATGAAAGGACAGTCCAACCTGGGGACATTGGTCCCATCTCCAGAAGGGGACTCTGAGGCTGGATTTGGAGTTGCCATTATTTAAATTGTTAATTGTAAGTGAAAAGTGTGTGATTGGTAAGTGCATGTAGTTTTGTGTGAAGAAGGAGAGTTGTCTCTAGAGGGCAAGCTGTGAATGCCCCCTTGAGTAGTGAGACACAAAAGGAAACGTTCAGCGAGATCACAACTAGCTTTAGTGAAAGGTTCAGCACCCCCTTCAACTAGTGCTATTAGACCTCGCTGGGAGTAAATTATCGTTTCAGTAGGTGTCTACTACCTCCTCCTTATTTTCGGAAGAAGGTAACATTATCTCTCAGTAATTCTATATTTCTGAAAATCAAGGAGGTAGAATATATGAATATATATATATATATATATATATATATATATATATATATATATATATATATATATATATATTTTTTTTTTTTTACATTACAAGGGCACCGCCAAGGGAAAACAAAGCGCTGCAAAAAAAAATCCGCTGGTTGCCAGGCCCTGTTAAGAAGAAAGTAGGAGAAAGAGAAAAACAAAAAATCTAAAAGGAGGGTCCAGTTAACGTAAGAGGTGTCTTGACACTCCTCTTTTGAAAGAGTTTAAGTCATAGGCAGGTGGAAATACAGACACAGGTAGAGAGTTCCAGAGTTTACCAGTGTAGGGAATGAAGGAGTGAAGATACTGGTTAACTCTTGCATTAGGAAGATGGACAGAATAAGGATGAGAAGAAGTAGAGAGTCTTGTGCAGCGAGGCCGCAGGAGGGGGGAAGGCATGCAGTTAGCAAGTTCAGAAGAGCAGACAGCATGAAAACAGCGGTAGAAGACAGATAAAGATGCAACATTGCGGCGGTGACTTAAAGAATCAAGACAGTCAGTTAGAGGAGAAGAGTTGATAAGACGAAAAGCTTTAGATTCCACCTTGTTTAGTAAAGCTGTGTGTGGATCCCCCCCAGACATGAGAGCCATACTCCATACACGGGCGGATAAGGCCCCTGTACAGAGCAAGCAGCTGGGAGGGAGAGAAAAATGGACGAAGACGCCACAGGACACCTAACTTCTTGGAAGCTGATTTAGCAAGAGTAGAGATGTGAAATTTCCAGTTTAGATTTTTAGTGAAGGATAGACCGAGTGTGTTTAATGTAGAGGAGAGGGGAAGTTGAGTGTTATTGAAGAAGAGAGGATAGTTGTGTGGAAGGTTATGTCGAGTAGATAGTTGTAGAAATTGGGTTTTTGAGGCATTGAACAAAACCAGGTGTATATATATATATATATATATATATATATATATATATATATATATATATATATATATATATATATATATATACAGGCAATCCCCGCTTAACAAAGGGGTTATGTTCCTAAAAAACACTTCGTTAAGCGAACCGATTATAACAAGTTTAACCCCTGATTTGAACTTCTATTGAGAGTAAGCAAAGGGAGAGTGCATCATAATATAGTAAAAGGTTTAATGAAAGTAAAAATTATATTTTTAAAGTTGAATATTTAGGTAGTTTAATTTAAGTCATTATAATGTACACTAATGTATGTATGTACGTAACTTTATAATGTTGATGATCTTAACTTTATGAAGGGAGGGAGAATGAAATGGGAAAGACACTAACCGGCAACCTGTGGAATGTAAACAAAGTGCGCATCATGGTACCGCATACAAAACTTATGTACCACATTTCCACAAGGTTTTCCATTTTATCCATTGTAGAGTCACGAGTTCAGGTGGTTCTTTTAGCTTGCAAGGAAGATGCGATCTCACCAGCCTTCTTAATAGAGTCTGCTGACTTGAAAATAGTAGACAGTAGATGGAGTCAAGATGGTGGCGAGCAATGTTATTAGTTTTCTGCCCTCTCTCGTGTCTGTGAATAATATCCAGCTTCACTTCGAGAGTAAGAGACTTCCTGGTCTTCTTAGGAACGCTAGGCCACATTGCAGGGCGTTTTGGTGGTAAGTTGAGCTAGGAAAGACGAGCTGCTGCTGACGCTGTTATGTTTTGAGTGGGGAGTGAGTGATGTGCGTGTTGTCCACGAGAGGTTTGATCTTGATCTTTATTCTAAAGGTGTCTCAGGATTTCTCCTGAGGCAGGTCTTAGTACCAGCAGCTCCTGGTGTACTCAAAAGCCTGTCAGCTTGCTTGATACGGTGGGGCTTTCAAATTTTGAAAAAAATTACCTGGATAAAACTTCGTTAAAGCGAGTTTTCTGTTCGTTAAACGAGCAGATGGTAGTAAAATGAAACCTTCGTTGTAGTGAAGTTTCGTTGTGTGAACCTTCGTTAAACAGGTGTTTCCTGTATATATATATATATATATATATATATATATATATATATATATATATATATATATATATATATGCAGGCAAGTCCCACTTAATGAATGGGTTACGTTTCTAAAAAGCTGTTCTTTAACCCGTACAGCGTCAGAGACGTACGAGATACGTCGGCTACTCTGAGCGAACCGGGCGTCAGAGATGTATGAGATACATCAGCGAGCTTCTTCGTGTTTTCAGAGGTATTGCGTCCTCAAAACCTACCATTATACTGCCATCATGCACTGTAGACATTGCTCATGCTGCCTCCTCGTCCCTGCTAACATGAATGCTTCCTGTATTTATTTATTACAATTCTGAACTTTAGCTGTTTCTGCTGCCTTCAGCTTGGTGTAGCGGGAAACTGACGCCTCAACTCCGCTAATATGAACAAAGCGTAATTTCCATTACTTACTCTTACCATTTCAGTTGTTTTTGGTAACTGTTATATTGTGGTAGTGAAAATCTTGTATGACATAAATAAGAATTTTCCATTTGCTTTGTTATAAGGAAAAACAAGTACACTTAACCCTTGGCTATCGCGCCCAATTGGGGCTGAAATAGCTGCGCTATAGCCAAAAACGCAATAGCCAAATTGATCTTGGCGGGAAGGCGGTTTTGGCCAATGAGTGCTCAGATATCCCGTGACGTCATGGCTGGGCGTGCAATAGCAGGCATCTGAGGTCGCAATGATGAAATTTTAGCTGCTTTTCATGGGTGTGTAATAGCAATAAAACGCGATAGCGGAAGTCGCGATAGCCGAGGGTTGACTGTACATATTACTCGGAAAATATTTGCACTGTGAAAGGCAACGCTCCCTCACGATATCTCGTGTCTATTTTTATCCACAAGCACTCCCAAACAGCAAAACATGACATGTTGTTTTTCTTTCAACTCAGGAACGATATTATGCATGTGTCCAACTCGGGGATCGACTGGTGAGAAACGAGGAAGCGAATAAACTAATCACATAAGGCTTAGCGCAAAATATCTCGCACCAATTGATACCACTTCCAGTCATTTCTGGGAGGAATGACTGTCATTTTCATTTGTTTCACATCATTTAAGACGTTTAGCAAAAAAAAAAAAAAAATCCATGATGTGGCCAGCACTGGCGAAATCACAAAGTCTCAGATCTGCTGACGCTGTACAAGTTAAGGAAATTTTTGTTAAGCGAAGCAATTATAACAAGTTTGACGTTAAATGAAAATAAAAATTATGAAGTTAAACATTTAAGCAGTTTAAGTTAAGACTAAGTCATTATAATGTACACTAATGTATGTATGTAAGTAACTTTATAATGTTGTTGATCTTAGATTTATGAAGGGAGGGAGAGTGGAGCGGGAAAAATGCTAGCTGGCAACCTGTGGAATGTAAACAAAGGGCACATCATTGTAGTGCATAAAAAATTTGTGTACCGCATTTCCACATGGCTTTCCATTTTATACATTGTAGAGTCACGAGTTCAGGTGGTTCTTTTAGCTTGCAAGGAAGATACAGTCTCACCAGCCTTCTTAATAGAGTCTGCTGACTTGAAAATAGTAGAAACAGTAGATGGAGTCAAGCCATGGTAGCGAGCAATGCTATTAGTTTTTTCACCTCTTGTGTCTGTGAATAACATCCAGCTTCACTTCGAGAATAAAAGACTTCCTTTTCTTCTTAGCAACACTAGGCGACATTGCAGGACTGGTTGCAGGGCATTTTGGTGGCATGTTGAGTGTGAGATGATGAGCTGGTGATGAACCCTTCTTTTGTTTTTAACTAAGAGCTGGGACGGGTAGGGAAGTGAGTGGTGTGTGTTTTGTCCATGAGAGGTGCTGGTTTATTCAAAAGCCTGTCTGCTTGCGTGATACAGCGGGGCTTTCAAACTTGGATAAAATTGCCTGGATAAAATTTCATTACAGCAAGTTTGGTGTTTGTTATATGAGCAGATGGTAGTAATAGGAAACGTTCATTGTAGTGAAATTTCGTTAAGCAGGGGTTGCCTGTATGTGTATATATATATATATATATATATATATATATATATATATATATATATATATATATATATATATATATATATATATATAGGTAACCCCCGCTTAACGAAGCTTCACAATGAAATTTCGCTACAACGAAGATTGTAGCGAATAACAGCATAAGCAACAGCTCTGTCTTCCCTCGCTCAACTTACCACCAAAACGCCCTGCAATGTGGCCTAGCATTCCTAAAAAGACCAGGAAGTCTCTTACTCTCTAAGTGAAGCTGGATATTATTCACAGACACGAGAGAGGCGAGAAAACTATAGCATTGCTCACCACCATCTTGTTTCCATTTACTGTCTACTATTTTCATTTCAGCAGACTCTATTAAGAAGGCTGGTGAGACTGTATCTTCCTTGCAAGCTAAAAAGAACCACCTGAACTCATGACTCTACAATGGATAAAATGGAAAGCCTTGTGGAAATGTGGTACATAGTTTTGTATGTGATACAATGATGCCCTTTATTTACATTCCACAGGTTGCTGGTTAGTGTCTTTCCCATTTCACTCTCCCTCCCTTCGTAAATTTAAGATCATCAGCACTATAAAGTTACATACATACATACATTAGTGTACATTATAATGACTTAAATTAAGCTGCCTAAATGTTTAACTTCATAATTTTTACTTTCATTAAACTTTTCACTATACTATGATGAACTCTCGCTTTGTTTACTCTCAATGGAAGTTCAATTCAGCTTAACAAAGTGTTTTTTAGGAACGTGACCCCTTCGTTAAGCGGGGGTTGCCTGTATATAAATAGAACACACACGGTAGTTAAAGATATGAAGTCCAAGTGGAGAACAATAGAAAGCGGAGTGCCACAAAGGTCAGTATTGGCACCAATACTTTTCCTCATTTATATTAACGACATGCCAGGAGTAGTGAACAGCTACATAAATCTGTTTGCAGATTATACGAAACTGTGCAGAGTTATAAAGCAAAAAGAGGATTGTTAAATACTGCAAGAAGACCTAAATAAGATCTGGGAATGGAGCAAAAAGTGGGAAATGGAATTCAATGTGAACAAAAGCCATGTCATGGAAATGGGAAAGAGTGAAAGACGACCTGTGGGAATCTATAAGAGGGAGATGGAGGAGAACTGGAGAAAATAAAAAAGGAAAAGGACTTAGGAGTGACGATGGAAGAAAACAATCAACCAGTAAGCCATATTGATAGAATTTTTAGAGAAACATATAATTTGCTAAGGAATATTGGAGTAGCATTTCACTACATGGACAAAGAAATGATGAAATTGATAAGTACTATAATAAGACCCAGATTGGAATATGCAGGAATAGTGTGGACCCCTCATAAAAAGAAACACATAAGGAAATTGGAGAGACTACAAAAAATGGCTACAAGAATGGTTCCAGAATTTGAAAGGATGACATATGAGGAGAGACTAAAGGCTATGGATCTACCAACCCTGGAACAAAGAAGGGAGAGAGGAGACGTGATACAAGTTTTTAAATTGATCAACGGAATGGACCAAGTGGATAATGAGAAACTGATCCTGAGAGAAGAATATGACATTCGAAGCACAAGATCGCATAGTAAAAAGCTGAGAAAAGGAAGATGTCTGAGAGATGTTAAAATATATAGTTTCCCGCAAAGATGTATTGAGACGTGGAACAGTTTAACCCGCTAAGACCGATGGCCGCAAAATTCGCACCCTCCCATTACCGCAATTATCATAAAAAAATCAACTCTTATAAATTACTCTGGAAAAAAATCTCCTGTTAGTAGACATGACAATGCATCATCCTACAAGTTTTTATTGCTCTACTCACTATGGTTGTCTCAGAATAATAACTGATAATTGGAAAGATTGTGGTAGCGGCAACTCGGGGGAGGTGCTTTTATGTGTATTCTTACATAATGTAAGGCACTTCATGTTTTTATGTGTTTTCACATGTTTTTCGTGTTTTCACTCATATTGGCTGATTATAGTTACGTATGTTTTTATCAAGCGTGGGTGATGATGATGTCACAATAGCAGGGTCGGGATCTACCTCCAACCTGTGCACTTTCCGTCTTGTCCCGCCTTGTCTATCACTTTTATCACTAAACTTTAGCTTCCTCTTAGCACCAGTAGCCATAGTTGTAAATAATAGTTCCTTAAATAAGTAAATACGTAAATACGTAAATAATTATCACCGCGACACGACGCTCATGCACCTCACAGAAATTTGCGGGAGACTAGCTGGCTAGAGCCTAAAATTAGCAAGGTGGTCAAGCCCACCATCTATCTCTCTCTTACTTTCCTTCATTCTCTTCCCACCCACTTTCTCTTCAGCTAGCTACCTCCTCTCTTCACCCCTTTAAAAGAAAAAAAAAAAAAAAAAAAGCTGGCTAGAGCGGTGTGCTTCCTGGGAGCCGACAGTACTACCATAGGCCTACGTCATGACCAAATATAGCAGCGCTACCAATGCTAGCGCGGTTTTTATTAGTGCTCAAAGTAGCTGCCCCATTTAAGGACTCTCGGAAGTGTGCAATGCAGCCCTATTTAAGGCCTGTCGGACTTTACGGGTTAAATGAAGAAGTAGTGTCTGCAACGAGTGTGCATACTTTTAAAGTAAGATTGGATAAGTGTAGATATGGAGACGGGGCCACACGAACATAAAGCCCAGGCCCTGTAAAACTACAACTAGATAAATACACACAAGAGACGCGGTCGAGGAAGGACGCACTACCGTCGCTCCCGAGAATCAGCTGATCTTCACTACCTTAGTTTGGGTTTGCAGTGGCCTGGGCGATTAGTGTGGACTTTTTTTTTTTTTTTTTTCATGAATACAGTGTTACAAAATCATGAGTGAGAAAGAGATTCCACCTAAATGCAGGTATGAGACACGGAAAAGAATGAAAGCTGATGATGACTATGTTGGTGAGGGAGAAAGAGCATTCGAAGGCTTCGATACGGCACATACTTCACTATTTGATAGAGTGTTGACTATCGAACGTAAATTAGATAAATTGATAAAGGAGAGTATGGGAATGAAAGAGAATGAAGAACAGGATAAAGAGCTCCAGAAATTGAAAGAAAGGATAAAAAGAGTGGAAGAAAACGAAACTAGGCTAAGAACTGAAAATGAAGATTTAAAAGTGCAAATAGCTAACTACAAGAAATTTAGTAAGAAAATTTGCGGGAAAAAAAAGTGTAATTATTTTTAGACTGAAAGAAAAAAATGTTAAATATAGACCAAGAAGGGAAAAAGACGAAATGAAATCCGTAAAAGACCTACTAAAACATCTAAATGACGAAGATAAACAGAACTTAGAAGAGGAAGTAGAAGAAATCCATAGAATGGGACCATATCAAGAAGGAACAGTGAGACCAATTAAGATATTACTAAAATCACAAGCAGCAGCAGAAGAAGTACTATATAGGAAAACAAAACTCAGAGAAACCAGAAGGTTGCAAAGATATATATATATATATATATATATATATATATATATATATATATATATATATATATATATATATATATATATATATAAAGAAAAATAGAAACAAGGAAGAAAGAAAGAGACAACGAATTGGTGGCAGAAGCAAGAGAAAAAAATAATGAAAGGTCAGAGGAGAAGAAGGCATTTTTGGAGAATTATAGGAGACAGGATAAGGAAATGGTATATAAAAAGAGAAAGAAGAAAAAAATGGAGCAAGTTTAACTAAAATGATAAGAACAAGAGATTAAAAATGATGTATACAAACATAGATCGGATTTTATTTAGTAAATTGGAATTAAGAGATTACATAAAGAAAGAAGAACCAGATATTGTATGCCTGGTGGAAACAAAGTTAAATGAGGCAATAAAATAGACATAGATAAAAGGTATAATATATGGAGGAGAGACAGAGTGGGTAAAGGAGGAGGAGTCATGATGATGTTAAGGAAGGAGATAGTGGTAAATCAAGTGGAGTTTGGGGAAGGAAAATCAGAAATACTGTATGTTAAGATACATATTAATAAAAAGGAGTTAACAATCATTGGAACATATGTGCCACCAAAAACAAACTCATGGACTAACCAAGAATATAGAGACATGATAGATGACACAATAAGGAGTCTTACAAGAATCATTAAAGAAAGGAGAAAAGTGATATTGGTAGGAGATTTCAACTGTAAGGAGGTAGACTGGGAAAATTATGAAAGTGGTATGGGGGAAGATGCCTGGGGAGATAGATTCCTGAACCTAATGATAGATAATTTGATGGTCCAAAGAGTAAAGGAAAACACAAGATTCAGAGGAAACGATGAGCCGGCAAGATTAGACCTAGTTTTTACAAGGGATATACCAATTAACGATGATATAAGATACAAGTGCCCATTGGGAAAGAGTGACCATGTAATATTAGAAATGGATATAGAAGAAGGAAAGGAAGATAGAGATGAATCATACAAAGGAGACCGATTAAATTACAGAAAGGCTGATATTGAGAATCTCAAGAACTATTTTAAAACGTAAACTGGGAGGAGATGGAAAACTCATTAACGGTTCAAGAGAAATATAACTTATTTTTGGAAATATACAAAACTGGGGTCAGGAATATGTCCCGAAATATAGACCTAAAGAAGAAGGAAAGAAAGATTGGTTTAATGCAAGATGTGCTAGGGCAAAGGAGAAACGAGATGGAGCATGGAAAAGGTGGAGAAGAAACAGAAATCCAGAAAATAAGGAAAACTTCAAAACAGCAAGAAATGAATATGCTAAGGTGAGAAAGGAAGAAGAAAGAACTATGAAAAGGACATTGTCGAAAAATGTAAGGAACAACCAAAATTGTTCTACAGATTCATAAATGGAAAAATAAGACAAAAAGAAACAATAGAAAGGTTAAAAGGAGAGAACGGAATGGTGGAAGACCCAAAAAGTATGGCAGAACTGTTAAATAGTAAATTTCATGAGGTCTTTACTAAGGAATCCAAATTTGAAAGACCACAGGGTAATAGAGACTGTCCATATGAAAGAGATTAAAATAACCAAGCTTGAAATAAAAAAGTTGATGGAACTAGATGAAGAAAAGGCAATGGGACCAGATGAAGTCTCACAGGCAGAATACTGAAAGAATGTAGGAAAAAACTAGCAAGTTCTATATACAACATCATAAAATGCTCAATAGAAAATGGAACAGTGCCTGTGGAGTGGAAAAGAGGTGAGGTGGTTCCCATATATAAGAGCGGAAGGAAGGAAGAACTTTTAAATTACAGACCGGTATTACTAACTAGTGTAATATGCAAGATGTGTTAAAAAGTAATAAAGAAGCTATGGATTGAGTTTCTTGAAGACAACAAATTATTATCAAATAGCCAATTTGGTTTTAGAAAAGGTCGGTCATGTGTAACAAATTTATTGAGTTTCTACTCTAGAATAGTTGATAAAGTACAAGAGAGAGAGGGATGGATTGACTGTATTTATTTAGATCTAAAAAAGGCGTTTGATAAAGTGCCACATGAAAGATTACTATGGAAGTTAGAGGAGAAGGGTGGCTTAAAAGGAAGCACATTGAGATGGATGAAGAATTACTTGAGGGGAGAGAAATAAGGACGATAGTTAAAGATATGAAGTCCAAGTGGAGAACAGTAGACAGCGGAGTGCCACAGGGGTCAGTATTGGCGCCAATACTTTTCTCGTATATATAAATGACATGCCAGAGGAGTGAACAGCTACATAAATCTGTTTGCGGACGATGCGAAACTGTGCAGAGTCATTAAACAAAAGAGGATTGTGAAATACTACAGGAAGACTTAAACAAGATCTGGAAATGGAGCAAAAAATGGGAGATGGAATTCAATGTGGACAAAAGCCATGTCATGGAAATGGGAAAAAGTGAAAGACGACCAGTGGGAATCTATAAGATGGGAGATGGAGTAGAACTAGAAAAAGTAAAAAGGAAAAGGACTTGGGAGTGACAATGGAAGAAAACAATCAACCGGTAAGCCATATTGATAGAATTTTCAGAGAGCGTATAATTTGCTAAGGAATATTGGATTAGCATTTCACTATATGGACAAAGAAATGATGAAGAAATTGATAAGTACTAAAATAAGACCTAGATTGGAATATGCAGGAGTTGTGTGGACCCCCATAAAAGAAACACATAAGGAAATTGGAGAGACTACAAAAAATGGCTACAAGAATGGTTCCAGAATTTAAAGGGATGACATATGAGGAGAGACTAAAGGCTATGGATCTACCAACCCTGGAACAGAGAGAGAGGGGATCTGATACAAGTTTATAAATTGATTAATGGAATGGATCAAGTGGATAATGAGAAACTAATCCTGAGAGAAGAATATGACATTAGAAGCACAAGATCGCATAGTAAGAAACTGAGGAAGGGAAGATGTCTGAGAGATGTTAAAAAATTTAGTTTCCTGCAAAGATGTGTTGAGACTTGGAACAGTTTGAGTGAGGAAGTGGTGTCAGCAAAGAGTGTACATAGTTTTAAAGAAAAATTGGATAAGTGTAGATATGGAGACAGGGCCACACGAGCATAAAGCCCAGGCCCTGTAAAACTACAATTAGGTAAATACACACATGAAGAAATGATGAAATTGATAAGTACTATAATAAGACCCAGATTGGAATATGCAGGAGTTGTGTGGACACCCCATAAAAAGAAACACATAAGGGAATTGGAGAAACTGCAGAAAATGGCTATAAGAATGGTTCCAGAATAAGGGATGACAGATGAGGAGAGACTAAAGGCTATGGATCTACCAACCCTGGAACAGAGAAGGGAGAGAGGAGATCTGATACAAGTTTATAAATTAATTAACGGAATGGATCAAGTGGATAATGAGAAACTGATCCTGAGAGAAGAATATGACATTCGAAGCACAAGGTCGCATAGTAAGAAACTGAGGAAGGGAAGATGTCTGAGAGATGTTAAAAAAATATGGTGTCCACAAAGATTTGTTGAGACGGAACAGTTTGAGTGAGGAAGTGATGTCACCAAAGAGTGTGCATAACTTTAAAGAAAAATTGGATAAGTGTAGATTTGGAGATGGGGCGACATGAGTGTAAAGCCCAGGCCCTGTTAAACTACAACTAGGTAAATACACACATATACATGCACTACCAGCGCCTCTCGAGGACAAAACGCACACCACTCGCTCCCCTAAACACCGCGTAGTGTAGTGGTTAGCACGCTCGATTCACAATCAAGAGGGCCGGGTTTGAGTCCTGGCATGAGGAGGCAAATGGGCAAGCCTCTTAATTTGTGGCCCCTGTTCACCTAGCAGTAAATAGGTATGGGATATAACTCGAGGGGTTGTGGTCTTGTGTTCCCGGTGTGTTGAGTGTGTTGTGGTCTCAGTCCTACCCAAAGATCAGTCTATGAGCTCTGAGCTCGCTCTGTAATGGGGAAGACTGGCTGGATGACCAGCAGGCGACCGTGGTGGTGAATTACACACACACCATGTAGTGTAATGGTTAGCATGCTCGGCTCATAACCGAAAAGGCCTGGGTTTGAATCCTGGGCGCAGCGAGGCAAATGGGCAATCCTCTTAATGAGTAGCTCCTGTTCACCTAGCAGCAGGTAGGTACGGGATGTAACTCGAGGGGTTGTAGCCTTGCTTTCCCGGTGTGTGGAGTGTTTTGTGGTCTCAGTCCTACCCAAAGATTGGTCTATGAGCTCTGAGCTCGCTCTGTAATACACACACACAGATTATATGAACACTACTTTTGTTTATTTATTGTTTAGTTTGCCTGGTAAATGGTTAAGAGGAGTGTCACCCTTGGAGTGTGGAACTGTGTGAAGAGAGCATTGAATTAGGGAAGAGTTACTGTGCAGCAAGAAAAGATGACTGAAAAGAGGTGTGGTGCACTGGATGGGGCCCATTGGTGTATGGATGCAGTAAAGAAGTGCCCTGCATCTGTCGTGTTCTCAGGATTGGGGTGCATGTGTAGGTGCATGGTGGGAGTGGTTTCATGATGAAGGGAAGGATCAATCAGAGTGTGTTGTCTTGTCTTTCTAGTTGTCCTGTACCTAAGCTCCTGGAGTGTGGTATGATGATCCTTGAAACTTTTCCTTTCTACCATGAGTAAGCAATACTAAAGATATGAATGGTGCAGGTTTGGGTGTGTGCGATGCTTTGTCAGGGCCACCATATATGGGACTGCCTGCCTGGTTTGCAAATATTTTTTTTTTTTGCACATGCTTATTTATATTATGTTGTTACATATACAAATACCCATATGTGTGCCTATCTTCCCTATCCCAGCATAAAATAATTATGTTTCACCTGGTGACTGCACCATCAATGAGCATTGCAGTGAGTGTCGGCACCTTTAGGAGACTCAGTGTAAAGGATTCGTGGCTTTTTTGGAGGGTGGTTGTTCTCAAGGTAAGAAACGACATATGTCGTCTGGAGGCTCTGGAGACACAGAGAAACAGCAGCAGTTCCTCCAATTCTTCGTAGGCCTGCAGGTTCAAAGCTTTTTGAGTCACATGCTTTCAGTCATGGCTACCTTGGTTAATGGTTGGCTGTTTTGCTTTCTTCTCCTTTGGGCTCTCCATTTTCTGGTTTTGTGTCTCGGCCACTTTTGATGGTGTTTTGGCACAAGATGAAATGTGCTCTTAAGTTCCATCCCCACAGATAACATCGGGGTTTTGCCACAGCCCTGGAGGTGGCCGAGTGGTATGACATTCTTGTGTGCTGCTATTTGAAAACTGGCAAGTGTTGGCTCCATCAGGGGAGTTATGCATTAAAAACAGAAGGGTTCTGCTTCTTCTGTGTACTTACCTGGGAATCAGTTCAACTGGGACAAGTCTGAGCTTGTTCCCAACCAGAGAAAGCCGTATCTCAGAATGGTTTTGGACTCACAAAGAGCCTAGTTTTTCTGTCTCCAGATTGTGTTGGCTGGCTACAAGAGGTGGCCCAATGCTTCCTTTTGCACAAAGCTTCACCAGTTTCCCTGTGGAGGTCATTGATTGGTCATCTGGCATCCTTAAAGAGGCCGATTTCAGGTGGTTGCGTACAGGTGTGTTCCTTTCAGTGTTATCTGGAAGAAAAATAGAACACAGCTTCTGACCCAGACTGGTGGAGAGCAGCATACAATCACCAGCATCTTGAAGATTTAGCCTGGTGGGTGGCTCCAGAAGATCTCCTGACGGGTGCTCCATTCATGGAGCAGAGTGTTTGCAGGTTCATCCCGGCATGGGTGGGGGCACATCTGGGAACCTCCTTGGCATCAAGAGTATGGAGTCTGGAGGGAAAGGGATTCCACATAAACCAGCTGTGGCTTTTGGCAGCTTTTTTATCCCTACAGATGTTTTGTCAGTATCTGCCAGGCTCTGTAGTGTCTGTAATGTCTGACAGTATGGTGGGGGCATATCTAAGGTGCTTAGAGTGTTCTTCATGAATGTTGATATAATTTTGTGCTTCCAATGAACAATACATACCTCCTCCCCACACAGATGGCTTGTGCTGAACAAGAGTAATGAATGTTTTTCCTTCCACACTGGGGAAAGTCAGCTGTGTTGCCAAACATTGTGAATGTGTTGATTGTTTTGCCTGTGTTTTATCTGTAAACACAGTGCGTTAATTTGTCAAGTATACAGTCATGAACTTAGTCACCAAGATATTTGGTAATTTAACTGAGAACAATGGCATTGTCAGTCAGCCAAGCATTTGTGTATGATAGAAGTCATTACCTTATTAGCTTGGTAATCAGACAGCTGTTTACTCAGTCATTGAGGTAATAGGCCATTCATTATCTCATTCAGTGTTTTAAGCTTGTCAATACTAACTTCCGTCCTTGCCTTGCAGGAATCCAGTCAACCAAGGAGTGCATGTAGGCGACTGTTGCTCCAGCCTAGAACCAGCATCACCACCAGAAATTCCAAGACAGATAACAAGGACTCAGCTGGCTGTGAAGAGGATGCCACAGGGGACACTGCCTCTGATAGGTATGCTACACCACTGTTGGCTGTTTGCCTTAACACATGCAGCAAAAAGTCCTTAAATGAGCCTGTAGAGAGCAAGCAGAGCAGGTCAAGAGTAGGGCATGGCAAGCGTTCACATGTCAAGGACTGCAAAAAGTACACACAGAAGTCTATCTCTCCCTTTTTCCTGAGACAAACCAAGTAACTGTCTGTTACTTGGTCCTTGTACAAGCAGGTTCATATGTATGTTAATACATAGTAGAGAGAGAGAGAGAGAGAGAGAGAGAGAGAGAGAGAGAGAGAGAGAGAGAGAGAGAGAGAGAGAGAGAGACTTTGTATGGACAAAGGAAAATGTTATTTATATTAGCTCATTTTTAGATTAATATGGACTGAGGGGAAGAGAGAGAGAGAGAGAGAGAGAGAGAGAGAGAGAGAGAGATTATATGTACACAAAGGAAAATGTGTTATATATGCAAGCTCAATTTTACATTTATATTAAACGCTTATAATAAAGGGAGGGAGAAAGAGAAGGTATATATGAACACAAATGGAATATTTTTTTTTTTAAAGCAAAGAGTTTTGTAGCATTTGAGTGAGTCATTACAGTACCACAGCAGCAGCAGCTCATTTGTCATTATAGTGCCACAAGGCAGCCCAGTGAAACATGGAAGTTTTGGGTCATGTAGTGCCAGGAAGCAGCTCAGTAAAATAGGCAAGGTTTGGATCATTATGGTGCCATAAGGCAGCTCAGTGAAAGCTTCAGATTTTTGGTTGTTAGTTCTTAATTCAAGTGTTGCTGTTGTGTTTAGACAAGTAGGTTTGACATCTGTGAATATGAATTGTAGGTTTGACATCTTTGAATATGAATTGTGACTTGAATACTGCATTACAATTAAAGCAGTTGCTCAGTGATGGCGTGACTTTCTCCATCAAGGGCATGTTTATTTATTAATTTAATTTTTTGATGACATGTGTGTGTATGTATGTGTACACACCAGTGCTTTTCAATGTTTTGCTTAAGTTATTTCATTAATTATAAACACAGATTATCAATGCTCTAGCTATCCTGTGTGTGTGTGTGTGTGTGTGTGTACAGTAAGTGGCAAGTATTGCAGAGTTGTGTGTGTCATCTAGATGAGTGAGAACAACCTTGTCTGTTTCTCCATGCAGAGGGATTGACTCCCTTGTGTTGAGGGAAAGCAGGGACTTGTGGGTGATAGTGGTACTGTTGTGTTGAGTTGTGGCTTGTGAGTGGATGCTGTGAAGATCGAGTGGTGGTTCGTCCCACGTGACAGTGTTGGAGGCGAGGGGTTGGGAGGTGATGAAATTTCAGATGGAGTCATTGCTAGCAATTTCAGTGTTGAGTTGTCAGACTAGAAATGGATTGCTTGCTATTCAATGTAAACAGTTGAATAATGACTTTCTAGGGATGAAATCTACTTTAGGGAGGAGTTACTTAGGTAAATCTCAGTTTTATGAAAATACAGCATACATACTTAATCCCTCTGAGCACATGTATCATCTGAAGCAGTAAATCTAACACACAGAATCTTATGTATAATTCATTTGTATATACACATCATCTTGTACACTACACCTGTTGAAACAATACACTTCTATCTTTATGAATGATGTTCAGATTATTATAGACAGTTGTTTGATTGCTAGAACATTGTGCCAAGTGTGGTGTATCAGGTGACAGCAAGGGATGGGGACCATATCATGTTCATAAGATGCCATCACCCTGGCCATGGGACACCATCCTAGGTATGGGACATCACCACTCTGGGCCTGGCTTGGTATTGTGACACTAAGAAACTTATGAAGATCACATTCAGTTTGATATTGACAATTTAGATTATATACAAATTGACTTCCAAGGTGATGAGCAGCTTATGTCTAACTATGATGAACCAAATACCAATATGTATAACATAACATACCATGGCTGTCATTACTGTTTGTCACAATGAGCCAGCAACATGATTAATAGTATTGTCTTGTGATATCTTTCATGAATTTTCTAATACAACTTATTACAATATATGTAAAGAAAAATGGAATTCAGTCCTCTACCATTTCTATAAAAGTGTTAGGATGATTTGTATTTTAATTCTTTATTTTGAATCATGGAAAAGTTCAATTTTAATTAAGTGACTTTAGAATTGTGTCAGTTTGATATTCACTAGTTAAGTATTATGTTAATGCTAACTTTGTCTGTCATTGGCTTCACCATCATTGCAATGCTCATGTATCTTCCTAAGTGTACTGTGATCTCCCATGTTTAACTCCTTGTCATGATCACTATTTACACCCATTGTTAATACGTAAGACTGCTGTCATTGGTGCTGTCTTTACTACATCCATAATAATTCACTATAATAAAGTCTGGTTTCAGTTCCGCTCACTTATTATTCACAACCACCACCATAAGAGTTGTTCTGTTTAGTAATGCATTGTCAGAGTCAGTAATAAGTGAACAAAAGCAATCCTGAAGATCATCACCATATTATCATTATTTGTTAACAAGTTTCTTTCTTGTGATACTTTTGATGTCTGCTGTGTCAACAATAGTGGGTGTGTGTGTGTTTCACTGTTTGATCTGCTGCAGTCTCTGACGAGACAGCCAGACGTTACCCTACAGAACGAGCTCAGAGCTCATTATTTCCGATCTTCGGATAGGCCTGAGACCAGGCACACACCACACACCGGGACAACAAGGTCACAACTCCTCGATTTACATCCCGTACCTACTCACTGCTAGGTGAACAGGGGCTACACGTGAAAGGAGACACACCCAAATATCTCCATCCGGCCGGGGAATTGAACCCCGGTCCTCTGGCTTGTGAAGCCAGCGCTCTAACCACTGAGCTACCGGGTGTGTGGGTGTGTGTGTGTGTGTGTGTGTTTACCTGTTTGTGTTTAAGTCATGAATGTTGGTTGTTTGGAGCACAATCTCTGAACCTGACGTGACCTATATTTTGTTTCCATGTGTCTTAGAATGACATTATGTAACTCAGGATAAGTGAGTATCCTCCCTACCTTATTGCAAATAAGTGCTTATATCTTGCCAGTTCATTACATTACTGTACTGCACTTGGTAGTTTACTGATTGTGACACTGGATATCACACTGATTGGAGTAGGGAGCAATTACTCCTTGGCTAAAACACACCTTTTAAGGTGACTACCATGTTCTGCATATCCTACATTGGCAGAGTTTGACAAAAATTACACTGCTTTAGGCTTATGTATTGCCCACTTTAATGTCACCTTCTCCTTATTCTGCTTCACCACAGTGCAGCTCCAGATACTGCCAGGAACTCAATACCACCTGATTTTATTAGGTCACCCCTTTTACTCTTAAGTTTACACCTTATATGAACTACTGACATAATGTATTGTTCTTGCCAAGTTTGGCCTTCTTGGTGCTAACTCAGTCCAGAGACTTATCCAATGTTGTAAAGAGTATGCACACTCTTACTAAGCAGAATCAAAGATTTCTTGTCTCAACTCCTCCATCGTTTAAATGGTTGTCTTCAGTCTGAACACTACGCATCAATCTGTAATGTCCTGGAAATGTTCAGCTACAAATTTGAAGACAGGACAAATTGGTCAATAGAGTTCATCACTGGGAATGATTGAACCACTAACAGGACTCAGTCAACAGAAGTTTAGTGTGTAGCCAGTCAAGCTAAAGTGATCACCAAGGCCCAAGGGAATCTGCGACCTTTGACTGTTCTCGTGATGCTGAAGAAAAGAAATTAAATGTTGAGATCAGACTCCTTACTGAAGTATGGAAGAGAGAGGGAGATAATCATGAGTGGTGCAGCAAGTACATGTAAGGTATGATGTTGTAGTGTTGCTTGTGCTTTGTGGTATAACATGTATGTATGTATGTATGTATCAGATGACTTTTTGCCTTTGTTAAACTTATTTGCAGTTTTGGGATTAAGTTGTTATTATTATTGTTATTATTATTATTATTATTATTATTATTATTATTATTATTATTATTATTATTATTATTATTATTATTATTATTATTTGATTTTTATTATTATTTTTTATTACTACTACTATTATTATTATTATTATTATTATTATTATTATTATTATTATTATTTTTATTGTTACCAGTAGCATTAGCATTATCATCATCATCAGCATCATCATCATCAGCAGCAGCAGCAACAGCAGCATTATTACTAGTAATCTGTCAGGTTACTCAAGTGTTGTCGTTGCAAATTCATGTTCCTACTACTAAAACTTGTGTTACTTAATTGCTAAAATAGTCTCTCTCTCTCTCTCTCTCTCTCTCTCTCTCTCTCTCTCTCTCTCTCTCTCTCTCTCTCTCTCTCTCTCTCTCTCTCTCTCTCTCTCTCTCTCTCTCTCTCTCTCTCTCTCTCTCTCTCTCTCTCTCTCTCTCTCTCTCTCTCTCTCTCTCTCTCTCTCTCTCTCTCTCTCTCTCTCTCACTCTCTCTAAACACACACACACACACACACACACACATATATATATATATATATATATATATATATATATATATATATATATATATATATATATATATATATATATATATATATATTTCTAGTAGAATTAGTTTGGTTTTGTATGTTGATCAAGTTGAAGGATGATACTCTGCTCTGCCCTCCTCCCCTTGATTAGCATGCTGGGCTGACTTGGTGCCTTGCCTTGCCTCCCTGCCCTCCTCCCCTTGATTAGCTGGCCAGGCAGGCTTGGTGCATTGCCTCACCTCCCTGCCCTCATCCCTTTGGTTAGCTGGCCAGGCTGCCTTGGTGCCTTGCTGTGGCTCCCTGTCCTTACTGGCTGGAGGGAAAGATGGTTCCTCCTTTAAGTTTTTTTTACCTGTGTATAGTGAGTTTGTGTTGCAAGCTAATAATGTAATATTCTTGATATGTAGCATCAGAGAGGGAAGATATGGAAAACTATAGTTTACTTTCTATTTACATCAATAAAATGTTTATGAGTCATCTGTATTACTTTTACCTTATCCTAATTCTTAGTTGAGTTTCGGGAGGCGGTGGCCGAGTGGATAAGGTGGTGAGCGTGGGGTTGGGCAGACAGTCGTTCACATGTAGATTCAAATCCCACCAAGTACGGCCTTGAAACTTTGCCATTTGTCGAGTGGTTTAAAGTTACCTACATGTCATCATGATGCCCAGGTTCTAGGTGGTTACATCAAAGATGCACATGGGTGGTGACATGGGCCCTTATATGGGTACCACTATAAATGAAATTGCCTCCGCTGCTGATGGGTTGAAGCTTAACAGTGCTTCCAATATTCTTCGAGTTACCTACAGGTGCTATAGGCCAGGACATAAAAAATAAGACAAAAATGGTTAAGATTTTGTGGCTTTTAAAGCAACATCTTGTCAAAGGAGAAAGAGATTTATATTTTGTGTCACAAGGAGTCGGAAGTTTTCCTTTACGATAGTTTGTTATGCTTTCCTTTATCTATCTGAGATACTTCATGGGCCTTGTTCATTTGCCAGACATTCCTTTCCATATCTCTAGACTTTTTATTGCATTTGATTTAATTATTCCACAGTTCATATATTCTACCTTCCCATAAGAAATTATAACTCATTAGCTTTCTTTACACACGAACACATTTCTTGTTACTTGTCTCAGCCTCACAAATTCTCTTGTGCTCCACTGCACCTCTGTCTCTAGACCAGACTGGAATAAAAGTGTGAAATTGAGCTGGACACGTGTGTTGAGCACAATTGGTGAACAGAGAGAAGCAGATTAGCAACCAAGGTATGGTAAGTGATGGCAATGCAGATAGGTTACTAAACTTACTGGGACATATGGGAAGGTGACTGATGAGTGGAGGAGGTAGTGGACTAGTTAAAGCTTAAAATGACAATGCTGAGCTGTGTGGAGAATAGAGAGATACATATTGTGTGCTCACTTCTGAAAGCAAAACTTTCTTGATTTAGTAAGACTGACTGCAGGAAAGGACACATCAAAGGTTAATAAAAAGCTATCTGTATTCAATATTTAATGACTTCACTGTTCTTCCTCAGTACATAGTTATGTACTAGAAATCCATGAGTGGCAGGTGACACTATGGCACAGTAGTGTGCATCATAAAGATATAGAAAATGTATAGGTGATTCAGTAAAAACAAAATGAGCCTTGTCATTATTTCCTTATATGGCACACAAAACTGGTAACTTAGGTGAAGGTTTTCATTCTTATTCCAACACTGAAATATTCCTTATTTAGAGGGAAGAAACAGGCTTCATTATCAGTAACTTTCTAAATGACAGCATGCTTTCATAGGCTATGTATGTACTGATCTTGCTCAAATCCTGAGCACCTCTTTGTGCAGCATCATTACACCATTACAGTGTTTGAATGCCCTGGCTGTATTTAGGATGCAAACAGTCTTACCCTGAAGGTTGGCTCTCCTAACTAACTCAGTATGACCTATCCCACCCCACGCCATCATGCAACACATTTCTTTGCTTCATTGCGTCCTTATGCTTTGTCAGGTGTGGCTTTGCTGTCTGTATTGCTGGGGGTTCATGCTCATTCTTCATCTGCTGTTGATTTATTCAAGATGTCTTGTTTCAATATCCTGGTTGTCATATGTATGGTTTGCAGTTGTTTTCTGATGCAGAAGTTGTTGTGGTAGTTATCAACTTGTCATACACCAGTGTCTCACTTTTGCTTCAGTGTTGAGAGCCTCATTGTCACTCTCAGTCTCAGTTATGAACCTTTTTTTCAGTATCTGTTTGTCATTCTTGTCATCAATACTGTGCTTTGTGAATTTCTCAACTTGTATACCAATGCAAGTTAAAGAAGAAAAATGTATGGCCATTCTCTGTACTGGGTGGGAGGCTCTAGCTGACTCAGCATCACCTTGCCAAGGTGGAATGGAAGAGGAAGCTCTTCAAAGTCTGGGTGTGTGGCAGAGAGGGAGAGGGCTAGAGCATACAGGCACAGGAATGACTGAAGACACCTCCATTGCAGCCATGCCCAGGAAGGAGTATCGCAAAAAGGGTGACGTGGGCATAGTGTGCCACCATAAGTGATTGGATAGCTACACTCAAATTTCTGTGTACTTTCAGAGTGGGTCCACCATCTCTTGCCATCACTGTGGAGGACCCTGCCACCACCACCACCACCACCACCACCACCAACAACAACAACAACAACAGCAATAGAGCAGCTGCCTCTTACACACTGCAAATGACTTCAACCTTCACCGCCAGTGCTTTTCCTCCTCCGCCTCTTCACCACAAGGTTGATTCATCTCCCCCTCCTCGTTCACTTAATTCTTCAAGAACTGGTCTTCCTCCTTCCTCAAAAAAAAGTGCTCCTCCTCCTAATCCTCCTCGTCCTCCTTATTCTCGTCCTCTTCTTCCTCTTCCTTCTCTCTCTCCTCTTCTTGATCTTTCTCTTCAATACACACCCTCCTCATCCTCTTCCTCCTCTTCCCTTGTTGCCTCCAACCTCCTTCCCACACTCTCTCTCAGGCAACATTTATTTCATCCTTTCATACAATACCCTCCCCTTCTCCTTGCTCTTCCCAGACATTCCTCTTTGCTTCCTACTCCTCCCAGGCATGCTTCTTTGCTCCCTGCTCCTCCCAGGCATCCATCTTTGCTCCTTACTCCTACCAGGCACCCCTCTTTGCTCCCTGCTCCCCCCAGGCACCCCTCTTTGCTCCCTGCTCCCACCAGGCACCCCTCTTTGCTCCCTACTCCTCCCAGGCACCCCTCCCCCATGCAACCCTACTTTTCCCTTCCTTCTCCATCCCTCTTTGTCTTCCATAAGTTCTTTCCTCCATCATACTAAAAAGTCTCCTTTCCATTGTATTCTTTGTATATCTGTGTGTGTGTGTGTGTGTTCATTTATCTGTCTATATAACTATTTGTCTATTTTTATCTACAGTTTTACAAATGGGTATAATATTGAAGAATTTGATGTGTGTAGTCTGGACCTACTCTGTTGTGAATTATCTTTGTAGGAACTCAAAGGTTTAATTGGTCATTGTACATTTGGTGCTTGGTGTGTTTATTCTTCCAAGATGTTAGTGCAGGAATATCAGCAAGTCAGGAGTTCATCGTAGAAGCTAAGTAACCTCCTCCACTCACCTCCACTGTGCTCTGCATCTTGCTTCAGTGAAGGCCCATGACTGTCCATCAACAAAACCTGAAGACTAGTACCTACACTTTTTAGCAGATCAGAGTCCTAAAGATAAAGGAAAACAAGAAGCACAGTGGAAGTGATTGCAGAAAGTGACTTGGTCTTTACACACATTGCAGTTGACTAGAGACTTAAGCAGAAATGTGAAAGATTGAGTGACAGCAGAATGAACTTGAATCTGCAGTATTTGACTTGGTGTTTATTGAAGGCCTATAGGTCTGTGTTTCAATCCTTGGTATACAAGACAGCAGCTGTGAGAGCTTTCTAATGGAATAGAAATAGTCATCACATGAATTAGAATGCACTGCAAGTTTCATACAAGATTTCCCAAAGATGGTGATGGATTTGTCAGAATGCTCTGTTGGGAGGTCAGCTTTGGATCAAATGGGCAGAGAGACATGGCTGCTGGAACTCTCACTATGATAGACAGCTCTTTAGAATGTCTGATATTCTTTATTCTTATTCTTATTATGTATTTATTTACTATTATTATTATTGATTTCTTTAATGTGAAATGAGCTCTGGCCAAGGACAAAAAAAATAGTGAAAAAAAAAGACCCATTGAAGATACTAATCAATAAGCCAGCTGTGAATGAATCTCAGTGACCACAATGGTGATGCAAATTCTTGTGTGAGTGTGTGAGATGTTTGCCTGTGTGATTGGCAAATATAAAAATATGTTTCAATACTATAACTGTAATTGTGATAATGGCACCACATGTCAAGGAGATTTGCTCCCTCTTTGATAGGTGTAATGGGACACTGGTGCTTTACAGGCCATAGTGATCACAATGCCTGTGTACAAGTGTTAATGTAAGTTATATTTTTGATAAAGCTTGTTGTATTGCAGTGGTGTTGGTTGTTAGTTGTATAGTGTTACATTACAAAGGGTTTTAAAATAGCAACTATTCATTCAAGAAGCTCAGTACCACAAACTCTGCCTTCATGGTGGGGCATCTCCTTGGAGTGATGTGGGGTGGGATGTTTGTCACTGCTGCTCCTCTGTGCTGCCTTCATGGTGGGGCATCTCATTGGAGTGATGTGGGGGTGGGACGTTTGTCACTGCTGCTCCTCTGTGCTGCCTTCATGGTGGGGCATCTCATTGGAGTGATGTGGGGGTGGGATGTTTGTCACTGCTGTTCCTCTGTGCTGCCTTTAGCTACTTGGACTATAGTCATTGTAATAATATACAAATCATTGGCATCAAAGAAAATACGGAAAGTGAAACTTAAGAACAAACTGTGGTGCAAAATATGTATTACCACAAGATTTCTGTTTATATTATATTTGCTTGTATCTTTCTTTGTTTCTGTATGTTGTTGATGTAATGTTTCTCTCTTATATAGTGCCTTTTTTAATGTTGTGCATGATATTTTAGTTATGGTTGCCTTGTGGGATTGCCAGCCTGTTATATATTGTAGATAGATTTCATATTCTAGTTGTTCATAATAAGTTACTTTCATGAATGTAAGGGTGAGTAAAGCTTTATGAATAATAGCAGAATGTTAGAGAGTGTCCAGTCAGCAGTCTAGACCACCACCTGTCCAATGCTAGCATGTCTATGTGAGTACAGGAAGCAGAGTGTTTCTTGTCTTGGTCCATCACACAGTACTGATGCACTTGAATACATGTATACCAGAATCTTTTAAATGTTTGCTTTCTCCTTCCTCCTTTTTGTGTTCCCTTCCTCCTTAGCATCATTACTACCATGTATTAGCAAGGCAGGTTTAAGGTTTACCTTGGACATACTTTACTACTTGTTTATCACTCATCAAACATACTTGTGTGCACTTTGGCTGTTTAGATCATTCAGCTTTCCCTCAGCCCTCAGTTATTCTATCTCTTGTTTGATCTTATTGGTACTTAGTGGTGTAGCATAGTCCTGAAACAGATTGATGAAGGTGATGGGTGGGAATGGCTAGACAATTCATAGTGGACAGCCACATGTAGGACTTTTTACAAATTCCCATATATTCTAACAGTGGTATACTCTAGCAGCTAGAGTATACCACCACCAGCCTTTCAGCTAGAGTCTAGCTGAAAGGCTGGTGGTGGTCTGTGAACCTGTTGACCAGACCACTGTCTAGTATTATTGTTCCCTGAGTGGTTGTGGGGATTCACAGCCCTGCTGATCCACATCACCACACCACCACCTCCCTTCCTGAGGTATTTAGATGGCAAGCCTTAATATGACCTAGAGCAATGTTGATGTGTGCTGGTATTGCTTTGCTCTTTATATTCTTATTACTTAATGTGTCATAGTAACTAGACCAAAACATGAACACTTTTCATTTTTAGTTATTTACATGTCATGATAGATTTTTTTTTTTTTCAGGTAGATAAGGGATAGTGAAGAGTGTTAAACTTCTAAACATGTTTTGAATCTCTCTCTCTCTCTCTCTCTCTCTCTCTCTCTCTCTCTCTCTCTCCATTAATCTATGCATCTTTTTTTTTTATTGAGTCAAGCTCGTTATATATATATATATATATATATATATATATATATATATATATATATATATATATATATATATATATATATTCTTATTTCAGTTTCATCACATTTTTCTGTGATTACATGCAGACTGCAGTCTTTGCTTCCTCACTCTGCGGCATAATACATATATTCCTGATGCAGTGCGGAATTTTTATTTAGAAGACTATTATATTCTGCACATCATCCCATATGCTTGAAGTACGTACCATGTAGTATTCTGGAGGCTGATGATGATGATGATGATGTGTGTGTGTGTTTGTGTGTGTGTGGGGTGTTTCACCTATTGTGTAGATCGTTAATTCTCTCTCTCTCTCTCTCTCTCTGTGTGTGTGTGTGTGTGTGTAGTATATCAAAGTTATTTTTCTTGCAGGAAAACGACCTCTGGACTACGTTATCATCTCTTAGTGTGTGTGTGTGTGTGTGTGTGTGTGTTGCACAAGCAGATGACGTACGTGCGACTCAGGTGTGCCAGAAAGTTTCCACCGCGTGACTATACAAGTATTTATAAAGTGTAGGTAGGCGGGACTGTGTGCAGCTTTACATAATTATAAAAGTTAGAGTTTGGTTTACTCTGAAAATCATTAATATTCAACTCCAGTAATTTGTAGTCGTTTCTAGGTAGATAGAAAGCTTTTAGAGTGCGCCATCCTTCCATTAATTTAGTCCTGCAATATTTATATGCACTATTACAAGATTTAAGCAGAGAGCTGATGTCATGAATTAAAACTGATCGTGGCAATCCCAAATCTAATGTTATCATGTACCCTTATGATTGACAGCTGCATGGCAGACGCCAGCTGTTGTTCCAACAATTACACAAGCAGAATCATCGTCGTTTATGTACACTTTCACACTAATCCTAAGTATCATGTACTACTTGCTTGCATTTATGATACCTTTTGTTTCAGTAAGCAAAGGCTATTCGCATAACATTCCAAATATAGGATTGAAAAATAGTATTTGAAAGACTGGTGACATTCCGAAGCTAGTTGCGCCTTCCTCACCCGGGAGGGAGGCAATGGTGTTATAAATATATTATTTGCTGCGCCTGGACACGTCTGGTTACTGTTGTCTCTTGCCGGTAGGTAGAGTAGGTGTTGGCGCGCCAGTACCCAGACTGCCATCAAGGATCAACACCGGGGAGAGAGAGAATGGGTGCCGTGATCCGTCCTCTGGCGAGGCCTGGCGCCGGGCGGGGTGGGGTGGGCTGGCGGACCCAGCCTACCGGGGATCAGGGACAGGCTGGGGCGGCTCAGACTCAGGCTCAGTGTGCGGTGCGGTGCGGAACTGAGAGGACGAGCGTAGCCTTACTATCTACAACCATGGCTGGAAGTGGTCCCAAAGTAATCACGTTGGAGAACATGAACTCCCAGGTGAAGAAGATGGAGTACGCGGTGCGCGGCCCGCTGGTGATCCGCGCCACGGCCATCGAGAAGGAACTGCAGGCGGTGAGTGTATGTGTGTGACTGTGACTGTGGGTGTCTGTAACACGGCGTGACGGCAGCCTGGCACTGGCAGGCCGCGCGCCCAAACTTTGCTCACTAGTCCCTAACTTTGTGGCGGCGGTCTCTGTGGCGTAGTGTTGCAGTGACGTGTCACGTCACTCCCCAGTGCTGAGTGTTACAGTGACATGTATCACGTCACTCCCCCGTGCTTAGTGTTGTAGTGACATGTCACGTCACCCTCCCATGCTGAGTGTTGCAGTGACATGTGTCACGTCACCCTCCCGTGCTGAATGTTGCAATGACATGTCAATTCACCCTCCTGTATTGAGTATTGCAGTGACGTGTGTGGTGACAGTATTGTGTCAGCCTCTCGTGCTGAATGTTTAAGTGTTGTGTCACTCGCGTGCCGAACATTACAGTGACATGTGTTACCCTCCTGTGCTGAGTGTTGCAATGACATATGTTGAGTGTTGTCACATATCATGCATTGAGTGTTGCAGTGTTGTCATTTGTTCATTCTTGATGAGATTATCAATTAATTTATCATTCACAGTCTAAATTAATTCATTCTATCCTCTCCCCTTTTACACACACACACACACACACACGCACACAATGACATACTTTGTGAGTGTCAATTTGGTTTTAGAAAAGGGCGTTCATGCACGACAAACCTGATATGTTACTATTCGAGGGTGATAGATGTAATACAGGAAAGAGATGGTTGGGCTGATGGAATATATCTGGATTTAAAAAAGGCCTTTGATAAGGTACCACACCAGAGACTGATCTGGAAACTTGAAATGGTAGGAGGAGTGCATGGCAGTTTACTAAAATGGATGGAAGACTTTTTGGTAGGAAGAGAAATGAGAACAATAATTAAGGACAGACCATCAGAATGGGGCTTGGTGGAGAGTGGAGTTCCACAGGGATCAGTGTTGGCACCAGTAATGTTCGCGGTCTACATAAATGACATGGTGGATGGGGTGTCCAGTTATGTGAGCCTATTTGCAGACGATGCAAAATTGTTAAGAAAAGTGAGATGTGACAAAGATTGCGAACTACTCCAGGAAGACTTGGACAGAATATGGAAATGGAGCTGTACATGGCAAATGGAGTTCAACACGACAAAATGCAAGAAAATAGAGTTTGGCAAGAGTGAAAGAAGAATCAGGAGTATGTACAAGATAGGAAATGAAGACATAAAAACCAGTCATGAAGAAAAAGACCTTGGGGTGACAATTACCAATGACCTATCGCCAGAGAGACATATAAACAAAATAATTGGAGAAGTATTGAACTTATTGAGGAACATAAGAGTGGCGTTTGTATATTTAGATGAAGAAATGATGAAGAAAATAATTACTGCAATGATAAGACCGAGGCTTGAATATACAACAATACAGTGGGCTCTGAACTTAAAGAAACACATAAGGAAACTAGAGAAAGTACAGAGGGCTGCAACAAAAATGGTGCCTGACTTAAGAGATTTGACTTATGAAGACAGACTGAAAAGAATGCAACTTCCGACCCTGGAAAACAGAAGAGAAAGGGGAGACCTGATAGCAATATACAGAGTGATGATTGGCATGGAAAAATGGATAGGGAAGATCTGTGTATGTGGAATGAAAGAATGTCGAGAGGGCATGGGAAAAACTAAAATGGCCACTTATAGGAGAGATGTGAAAAAATATAGCTTCCCTCATAGAAGGGTGGAAGCATGGAATAGTTTAGACGTGGAAGTGGTCAACGCAAGGAATATTCATGATTTTAAGAAAAAGCTGGACATTAATAGATATGGAGACGGGACAACACGAGCATAGCTCTTTTCCCGTATGTTACAATTAGGTAAATACAATTAGGTAAATACACACACACACACAAATAAAGTGTTAAAAGATAATTAGTTTTAGAATATTATTGCTTTATTTTGCTCTACACGTCTCTCTCTCTCTCTCTCTCTCTCTCTCTCTCTCTCTCTCTCTCTCTCTCTCTCTCTCTCTCTCTCTCTCTCTCTCTCTCTCTTAATTAGCATTCTATTTATTTGATGGGGAGAGAAATAAGGACGGTAGTTAAAGATATGAAGTCCAAGTGGAGAGTAATAGAAAGCGGAGTGCCACAGGGGTCAGTATTGGCACCAATACTTTTCCTCATTTATATTAATGACATGCCAGAAGGAGTGAACAGCTACATAATCTGTTTGCAGATGATACGAAACTGTGCAGAGTTATAAAGCAAAAAGAGGATTGTGAAATACTGCAAGAAGACCTAAATAAGATCTGGGAATGGAGTAAAAAGTGGGAAATGGAATTCAATGTGAGCAAAAGCCATGTCATGGAAATGAGAAAGAGTGAAAGACGACCTGTGGGAATCTACAAGATGGGAGATGGAGTAGAACTGGAGAAAGTTAAAAAGGAAAAGGACTTAGGAGTGACGATGGAAGAAAACAATCAACCAGTAAGCCATATTGATAGAATTTTTAGAGAAACATATAATTTGCTAAGGAATATTGGAGTAGCATTTCACTACATGGACAAAGAAATGATGAAGAAATTAATAAGTACTATAATAAGACCCAGATTATTATTATTATTATTATTATTATTATTATGAGGTCAATGAAGGCAACCCACTGGAAAGCATAACTGCATAAACCCAAAGGCCCAGTGGGCGGCACCTCACCGATAAGTGAAAGGAAGTAACAGGAATGAACAACAGAATAGGAAGATTGGTAGAGATCTAAGAGGTAGTGAGTTCAGAGAGAAGAAAGGTATTCACACGTTTTTTAAATGCTTCAATGTTACTAGAATTAACAATCTCGTTGGGAATTGTATTCCAGAGTCTAGCAGATACTGGGATAAAACACCGGGAAAATTGTGAAGTATTACATCGATTCACAGACAAGGAACGGTCATTCATGATCAAGGATTGTCTTGTAGCACGTGCTGGTAGTGAAGGGGCAGGCAAATGACAATGCAACGGGTGGTTGGAATTAGACATGATTTTGAAGAAATAGGACAATGATCCAACCAAACGACGATGCCGAAGATTAATCTCAAGATTAGGAAGAAGAAATTTAATCTGGTTGAATGCTCTATCTAAAAGCTTTAAGTGAGACTCTGCTGCAGAGATCCACACAGAGTGACAATATTCAAAATGAGGCAGTATGAAAGAGTAAAAGCAATTTCTTACAATATCATCAGAGGAATATATCCGCCTACATTTGCGTAACAAACCAACTTTACATGAGACTGATGATGCAAGTGAACGCAAGTGCAACTCAAAAGTAAGTTTGGGATCAAGGGTGACTCCGAGTAACTTCAGAGACGAACAATTAGGAATAGGTACTTCGTTGACAACAATATCAGGGTGAACTGGGAAAGGTGTCCTTGATCTGCTAATAACCATACTATGGGATTTACTCGGGTTCAGTTTCATACCCCACCGATCACACCATGACAGAATCCTTGAAACATCTTGAGTGAGTACATTAGCGACTCTCTGCCTATCCTGTGGGGAAGGAATTGTCGCATATATAGTGGTGTCATCAGCATAAGCAACCATATTAGATTCAATCCCACACCACATGTCAGATGTATAAATAATAAAAGAAGAGGTCCCAGAACACTTCCCTGCGGAACACCGGATACAACTGGACTAAAAGAACTAAGGCAGCCATCAACAGTCACACGCTGCCTTCGACTCGTTAGGAACTCTGACAGAACTTGATGGACGCGGCCACCAATACCAATAGATCTAACTTTCGATAAAAGGGCTCTATGATTAACACGATCAAATGCAGAACTAAAATCAAGTGAAATTACTCTAGATTCATGACCAGCATCAAGGGCAGCTTGCATGTCGTGCGTTATGCAAACGAGAGCATCAGAAGTACTGAGACCTTTTCTAAAACCAAACTGACTAGATGGCAACAAATTATTAATATCTAAAAAACGATTGAGACGCTTGGCCAGCAGGCGCTCAAAAATCTTAGATAACACCGGGGTTATGGAAATGGGTCTATAGTCACCGGGGTGAATGGAGGATGAAGATCCCTTTGGAATAGGGGTAACATTTGCAGTACGCCAGCATACCGGAAAAGAACCCTTACGAAAAAGAGCTCTAAAAATAACTGCCAATTTTGGAGCGAGAGGAGAAGCAATCTTTTTGTAAAAAAGAGGCAGAAAACCCAAAGGATCACAACCCCCGAATGAGTCTAACTCATTAAGATATCTTAAGATTTCGGAGGACTTAAAGGCAATGGAGTGTAATTGGAATATGCAGTAGTAGTGTGGACCCCTCATAAAAAGAAACACATAAGGAAATTGGAGAGGCTACAAAAAATAGCTACAAGAATGGTTCCAGAATTTGAAGGGATGACATATGAGGAGAGACTAAAGGCTATGGATCTACCAACCCTGGAACAAAGAAGGGAGAGAGGAGACCTGATACAAGTTTATAAATTGATCAACGGAATAGACCAATGTAATTCACTGTTTGATCTGCTGCAGTCCCTGACGAGACAGCCAGACGTTACCCTACAGAACGAGCTCAGAGCTCATTGTGCCTGAGACCAGGCACACACCACACACCGGGACAACAAGGTGTGTGTGTGTGTGTGTGTGTGTGTGTGTGTGTGTGTGTGTGTGTGTGTGTGTGTGGCTGTGAGAGTGTGAGGCAGTGACTGTATGGCTGTTAGTGTGAGGCTGTAATGCTGTATGGCTGTTAGAATATGAGTGTGATGTTGTGTGGCTATGAAAGTGAGAATGTGATGGTGTGAGGCTATGATGCTGTGAGTGTTAGTTTGTATAGCTGTGAAACTGAAAGTGTGAATGTCTAGCTTCATACCTATATCAAGTACTTATTTCTATGAGGAATGCTGTTAATTTTTCACATTTCTCCCTTTCCTCAACTGTCTGTCTATATTCATACAGTATTCTGTTAGGCAAACTGAGCCTCCATCACAATATCTTATAGTGTATGTCTGGAAGGTATCTCTGTATTATATACAGTGTGTGAGGTGAGTGTGGCTGTGGCTGTGAGAGTGTATGGCTGAGCAAAAATGGAGGTATGTGGCTGTAAAATTATGTAGCTATGAAGTGGTGAGGTGTGAGAGTATTAGGGCACATGTATGAGGTGGTAAGATGACAAGTGTTCATAATAGCACTGCACTGCACTTCAGCCCGTCATCCACCTCAGTTTGTTGGGCCTACTTCCTAGTACAGTGGTTCCCAAACTTTTCCTGAGTGAGTAGTACCTCTTGTAGGTGTGGGACAGTCCCCGCATACCACCTGGTTCCAGAAAAATTTGGTTCCTGCAATTTTCAGTTTATTCACAAATAGAACACACAAATGAACTAATAACAAAGAACAAAATTCAATATAATGTAAGGGATGCATCTGTTTCTTCTCCACCAGCTAATTGATGGTGTAAAGCAATAATATTTTTTATCTGAGAAATTAGTTAATTTAATTTAACTAAAAATCGCAAATGATCCCAAAAGTGCCTTCATGTACCACAGGTTGGGAACCACTGCTCTTATACTTGACACTAAAACACAAGTCTTGCATTTTGAGAGTGGCAAACAAGTTTCTTTTCACATTTTCCCTTTATTTTATTTCCTTGTCTAGCACCCTTCAGAAAAAATTGTAGCTAGGTACTGTACTGGAAAATTCTTGTTTGTTAATTGTTTGCTTGTTACAGTTTAAAGGTCTTCTGTTAGCATGTAGAAGCAGTCATTAAGTATAAAGACATCAGTATTTATATTATTTCCTTTGTGTTCTTGTTCATGGTGTGGGTTGCTGTTTTGTTTTTGACAGTCTCCTTAGCTCAGTTTTGTCTCCAGAATCTTGCTATTTTTTTGGAGTGTTTTTATCCATAGTTCTAGTAAATGTTTAGTAACTGTGCCAACTGAGGACTTGTGAACACTGCAACACTGCCACGACTGTTGCTTTGATTGCCGATTGCCCTAAGTGTTTCCATTGTGTTTGAGAATGCCCCCTTCTTGCTTATTGCTCTGCATATTCTCACCTTATTTTAGAGTATGTGACACATTTACTGTTTCTACCTTGGTATTTACAAGATCTGGAACTTTATGCTTAGTAACGGGGCTTTGCTAGAAATGTAGCATCAGTCTGCCTGTGTTTCAAAAGGAGACGAGTGTTTTTATATTTTTGTGACACTCTTGCTGACTCAGCGGAAAGATTTTTTGTCCTGCAGAGGAATTACTTACAGAATGACAGGGAAGAAGTGAGTTTAGATGATTGAGTGTGTGTATGTTATCACCATTTATGTATTTACTTGTTTATTATTTTATCTGTTTAATGACTAAGCTTTTTTTCTTGTCAAAGCCATTCTCTTTTTTTCTCTGCTCTTTCCTTTTCTATCATGTGTGAAGGAGACTACTAGCCAGGGATACAGGAAAATGGGGAAAAAAAATTTCATTAATTAAAAAAAAAAATCAATACAAAGAGTTTGGTTCTCACGTAGACTGGAGTGACCAAGTTTTTTTTTTTTTTTTTTTTTCACGCATACTTCTGATCTTGCTAACTGCATGCCTCCCCTCCTCTTGCACCCTCAGTGCACAAAGCTTTCTTCTTGCTCTCACCCCTATTCTGCCCAACTCTTTAATGCAAAAGTTAACTAATACTCTCAATCATTCACCAGTATTTTGTCCAACTCTCTAATGCAAGAGTTAACCTGTACTCTCAGTCATTCACCACTATTGTCCAACTCCCCTAATGCAAGAGTTAACCAGTACTCTTAATCATTCACCACTATTCTGTCCAACTCTCTAATGCAAGAGTTAACCATACTCTCAATCATTCACCACTGTTTTGTCCAACTCTTTAATGCAAGAGTTAACCCATACTCTCAGTCATTCACCACTATTCTCTCTAATCCAAAGGTCACTCTCAATCATTCGCCAATATTCTGTGCAACTCTCTAATACAAGAGTTAACCAGTACTCTCAATCATTCATACTTTGCTTTACTAAACTCTGGAACTCTCTGCTTGCTTCTGTATTTCCAACTTTCTATGACTTTACTTCATTTAAGAGGGCATCAAGACATTTATCCCTTTCTCTTGGCTAACTCTTTTGGACCTGTAAGGGGACTAGCAACTAAGTGGGCCTTTTTCAATTTTTTTTGTTGCCCTTGATCAGATTTCTCCTCTGTTATTAAAAATGCTGTTATTTTTCAGGCACACACAGTTCTTTACATTATAAATGTGTCTTTTCATAAATACAGACAGAATAAAAATAGGTGAATAGTTGTGAGTGGAGATGTAGTTTGAATATATAGCTAATACAGAGATAGAGAGCAGTAATAAGAGCCAAGCCTATCTTGTGTCTTTGCAGGGAGCAGAGAAGCCCTTCAAGACAGTCATCAAGGCTAACATTGGTGACGCACACGCCATGGGCCAGAAACCAATCACCTTCCTCAGACAAGTAAGTGAAAGAGTTGTACCTGCTGTGGTGGTGGTGGTGGTGGTGGTGGTAGCCCTTCCTTCGTCTTAAGTTTCCTATCTGCTTTGTGCTTTGTTTATTTATTTATTCATTTTATTGTTGTATTAGCGCAGCATACGTGCTTGTTGTAATAAAAGTAGCAGTAGCTGTAGTAGTAGTAGTAGTAGTAGTAGTAGTAGTAGTAGTAGTAGTAGTAGAAGTAGTAGTAGTAGAAGTAGTAGTAGCAGAAGTAGCAATAATGGTAGCAGTATGAGTAGCAGAAGTAGCAGTAGTAGTAACAGAAGTAGTAGTAGTAGTAGTAGTAGTAGTAGACTTACCTAGTAGTAGACTTACCATGATGGAATTCAGTATTATTTATTTATCACGTACTCACACGACGACCATCGCCACCTCTACCACCACCACATTTCCGAGTACGTACTGGGAAGCCGTATTATTTCGTGACTCATTTTAGACTTGCTTACGTGATCCTTTCATTTCTTCGTGGTGTATTAAGTAACACACACACACACACACACACACACACACACACACACACACACACACACACACACACACACACACACACACACACACACACACACACACGGCCCGGTAGCTCAGTAGTTAGAGCGCTGGCTTCACAAGCCAGAGGACCGGGGTTCGATTCCCCGGCCGGGTGGAGATATTTGGGTGTGTCTCCTTTGACGTGTAGCCCCTGTTCACCTAGCAGTGAGTAGGTACGGGATGTAAATCGAGGAGTTGTGACCTTGTTGTCCCGGTGTGTGGTGTGTGCCTGGTCTCAGGCCTATCCGAAGATCGGAAATAATGAGCTCTGAGCTCGTTCCGTAGGGTAACGTCTGGCTGTCTCGTCAGAGACTGCAGTAGATCGAACAGTGAATTACACACACACACACACACACACACACACACACACACACACACACACACACACACACGTTCGACTCACAATCGAGAGGTCCGGGTTCGAGTCCCGGAAAGCGGCGAGGCAAATGGGCAAGCCTCTTAATGTGTGGCCCCTGTTCACCTTGCAGTAAATAGGTACGGGATGTAACTGGAGGGGTTGTGGCCTCGCTTTCCCGGTGTGTTGTGTGATGTGGTCTCAGTCAGATCGGTCTGTGAGCTCTGAGCTCGCTCCGTACTGGGGAAGACTGGCTGAGTGACCAGCAGGTAACCGGGGTGAATTACACACACACACACACACACACACACACACACACACACACACACACACACACACACACACACACACACACACACACACACACACACACACACACACACACACACTCACACGGGTGGAGATATTTGGGTGTGTCTCCTTTCACGTGTAGCCCCTGTTCACCTAGCAGTGAGTAGGTACGGGATGTAAATCGAGGAGTTGTGACCTTGTTGTCCCGGTGTGTGGTGTGTGTCTGGGTCTCAGACCTATCCCAAGATCGGAAATAATGAGCTCTGAGCTCGTTCCGTAGTCAGAGACTGCAGCAGATCAAACAGTGAATTACACACACACACACACACACACACACACACACACACACACACACACATACATACTGATAGATAGATAGATAGATGGATAGTTGGATGTATAGATAGGCAATATTATATTATATTATATATATATATATATATATATATATATATATATATATATATATATATATATATATATATATATATATATATATATATATATATATATATATATATATATATATATATATATATATATATATATATATATATATATATATATATATATATATATATATATATATATATATATATATATATATATATATATATATATATATATATATATATATATATATATATATATATATATATATATATATATATATATATATATATATATATATATATATATATATATATATATATATATATATATATATATATATATATATATATATATATATATATATATATATATATATATATATATATATATATATATATATATATATATATATATATATATATATATATATATATATATATATATATATATATATATATATATATATATATATATATATATAGATAGATAGATAGATAGATAGATAGATAGATAGATAGATAGATAGATAGATAGATAAATAAATAGGTAAATAGCAGGCGAGATTGATGGTTTTATGAATAGGTGAAAGAAATGTGGATAGATAGATTCACAGATATACATTTATATGTATGTAAATAGACGAATAGGTAGATAACTAGCTATGGATAGGTAGATGAGCAGACACAAATGAATAGATAAATGTATAATGCAAGTTAGATTGATTCGTGTTACTCATAAAAGAAACATTGGTGGCTCAAAATTGCATTCCGTCTTAAGTATTACTACGAAAACTGAGCTATACGAGAGAGAGAGAGAGAGAGAGAGAGAGAGAGAGAGAGAGAGAGAGGAAGTAATCAGACTGTGACAACTGCATCCTCCCTCTCTCTCTCTCTCTCTCTCTCTCTCTCTCTCTCTCTCGTGACTGCTGTAATGAAACGTTACGACGAGTGGATGGAAGTCACGTGTAACCACCACCACCACTGCTCCCCTCCTCCTCCTCCTCCTCCTCCTCCTCCTCCTCCTCCTCCTCCTCCTCCTCCTCCTCCTCCTCCTCCTCCTCCTCCTCCTCCTACTACTACTACTACTACTACTACTACTACTACTACTACTACTACTGCTGCTGCTACTACTACTACTACTACTACTACTACTACTACTACTACTACTTTTACTACTTTGTCATCATCATCATCATCATCATCTTCTTCTTCTTCTTCTTCTTCTTGTTCGTGTTGTTGTTGTTGTTGTTGTTGTTGTTCTTCTTCTTCTACCACTACGAGTACTACATTCCACAGAGATGATTAGCCAGTGTCTCTCTCTCTCTCTCTCTCTCTCTCTCTCTCTCTCTCTCTCTCTCTCTCTCTCTCTCTCTCTCTCTCTCTCTCTCTCTCTCTCTCTCTCTCTCTCTCAATCAGCAGCAGCAGCAGTACGGAGGGTTGACTGGTGTGTTTTCCCGAGCGGTTCAGTGACCCCTGGTGCGGCTAGGCAGTGCCACGTGAGGCGTCGCTGGCTGCCACGCTGCCCTAGTTACCCAAACCTTCACCTTTAGCCCGCCATTCTAGCTAAAACGATTTGCTTTTTACCGCGACCATTTCCAAGGATCCAGAAGTGACTACCCGTGTTCGCCAGTGGTTCTGTTCATAATGTAGAAATCTTAATAACCTGTCACTATATAACCCACCTCGATGTCCCCCCACTCGTTCTCACACAAAAAAAACAAAAAATACCAGTAAGTAAATGAATTAGAAGAAAACATACTCTGAAACGTTTTGCTTCCTCATCAACACATTTTCCAAGGTCACAAATGATTAACCTGATTCTCCGGCGTTTCTCTTGTTCATCATATAGAAATATTGATAATCCTTAGCTAGAAACCAGGCCCGCCCAAAAATAATTAAATCAATAAATGAATGATTAAAAGTCCAATTTTTCATTGTTTTACTCTGAAGATATTTCCAAAGGCCTCCGAGATTATTAGCCGGGTTCTCCAGTGTTTTTCCTGTTCATGATGCAGAAATCTTGTTAATTTGCCTCAAAAAACATGGAAAGAGACGCGAAACTTATGCTAAAACACTTTTTCTCATATAGACATTTTCAGAGGCTACAGAGATGATTGTAACCATTTTCTCAAGTGTATGCAAATTCAGCTCATAATGTAGAAATGTTAACATGTCACAAGTAACTACCATGAAAAAAAAAGAAAGACTTAAAAGCCAGCAGTAGCAGCACACCTGTTCACTCGCTGGACTGTCACGGTAAGGTGCAGTACAAGTAAGGCACTTTTGCGCCGCACCATAACTTTCATAAGGCCGTAATTGAAGTGACACTGGTTATTAAGAGTGCTTTCATGTTCCTAGTGAGAGAATAACGTGATTTGTATATTATTAACCCCTTCAATACTGGGACACATTTTTACCTTGAGATTTGTTTACGATTAGACCATTTTATTTTCATTAGAAAGCGTCTGTGGAGGTCAGATGATTGATAGCCACAGTCTTCACTATTTTGATCCCCCCACGTAAGTTTTTGAAGCTGTATAAAATCACCAGATAGTAAGCAGAATGAATATGGAAACGCATCATGGTATTGAAGGGGTTAAGTGGAGGAATTAACACTTATGAATCACGTGTGGCCTTGGAAAACAGTGGTGGTGAGTATAGCGTATCTTACTATTGGAGCCCATAGGTGTATTATGAGAGGGAAAGACCGTCAGACGTTGGCAGGGAAGAAATAGGTAACTAAAATAAGAATCTGGCACATGTGCAGGACTGTTAACAGAGGAAATTAATGGATTGGTGTATTTTTGAGTGTAGTGTGCCGGAGTGAAGTGTACTTGTATTTGTTGTATTGACAGATTTACTTAAAAAAATGATGTAATTTACTACGAACGTTTGGAAATGAATGGTTTAATTTTCGCGGTGCTGGTGATGATAATGGTGATTGTGGTGTAGTAGTGGTGGTGGTGATGATTGTGGTGTAGTGGTGGTGGTGGTTCTAATTCGTCTTCAACTTCTTTACTACTACTACTACTACTACTACTACTACTACTACTACTACTACTACTACTACTACTACTACTGTCACCACCACCGCGACCACCACCACCACCATCTTGCCTTCCCTCTTATCATTATCTTAAAAATAGCTTATCGTTAATATGTGTCACTGGCAGATATGCAAACGAGAGAGAGAGAGAGAGAGAGAGAGAGAGAGAGAGAGAGAGAGAGAGAGAGAGAGAGCCATTATTAAGCTGTCTCTTGGCTCGAACGCACCAGTCACATGATGGGAGAGAGAGAGAGAGAGAGAGAGAGAGAGAGAGAGAGAGAATTATTGTGATTGTGATTATTTTTTTTATAAGGAAGTGTTTTAACAAAGATTCTGTACTGTTGACATAGTGAGATGGAAATTATTGAGATGTCTCCATGGTTATGTTCAAAGTTTAACAAGGATTGTGTACTTAATGGATACTTTAACCCAGTCAATACCATGACGCGTTCTTATTCATTCTGCTTACTATTTGATGATTTCATACAGCTTCAGAAACTTATGAGGGGGGAATTAGAATAGTGAGGACTGGCTGTTTATCTTCTGACCTCCATAGACCCTTCCTCATGTAAGTAAAATGTTCTAATCGTACCCAAAACTCAGGGTAAAAAAGCGTCCCAGTACTGAAGGGATTAAAGGCCCAAACGGACGTTATTCTGTTTCATTCTTGTGTGTTGTAATAGTTTGGGTGATTCATTTTTCATGGGTGTTACAGTTATTGCTATTTGTCATGTCGGGGCAGACCATTCACTAGTCACCAGTCACCAGACCACAACCACCACTTCCTTCCATGTTGTGTGATCTGCTCAACCTCAGTCGGTGGTCGTAAGTCTCCTTCAGATCTTGGCTCATGTGAAACGGCACTGCACGCCACCCTACCCAGATTACTTTCAAAATGCTCTTGTTGACATCACTCGTACACTCAGTTTCCGGCTATACTGTGTCGGAGGTTATTTATTTATTTGTTTATTTTTTAGTTCTTGTGATGGATTATCAAGATTTCTACGTTATTAACCCCTTCAGTATTGGAATGCATTTTTAGCTTGATTTTTGGCGTGATTGGACGATTTTATTTACATTAAGAAGGGTCTATGGAAGTCAACAGATATATGGCCAGTCTTCACAATTTTGATCGTCCTCATGAGTTTCTGAAGGTGTATAAAATCACCTAACAGTAACCAAAATAAATATTAAAACGTGTCACAGTAAGAGGTTATGAGGAGAAGCATCTATGGAACCCCGCTAATTATCTCTTGTCTCTGGAAATGGTAGTGGTGAGAGAGCAAAGGCCTACTTTCCTTGCTGCCCAAAGTCTGGAGTCACTATTTCATCTTGCAGTGCAGGAAAGAATGAACAAGGAAATTAAATTAATTCATATATTTGTTTCCAGTCATAATGTTGAAATGAGACGGTTCTGTTCTCCCTCAGTGATGTACAAAACAGGCACATACCCAACTCTCTCTCTCTCTCTCTCTCTCTCTCTCTCTCTCTCTCTCTCTCTCTCTCTCTCTC